>NC_051181.1:147067278-147149138 GCF_013339695.2 Rhipicephalus sanguineus | reverse complement strand
GTCTCATAGGAAATATGCTTAGGGATCCTCTGCAACTTTTTTTGTGTAATTTCACTTTGAAGTATTATGTTCGACAACTAGTCGAAAAATATTTGATTAGATTTGCACTCACATTTTATTATTCTAATTCGCTTTGCACTCAAAATTTTGCTATTTGTACAGCTCTAATGATTAGTAATTGCACTAGTAGAACCGCTACCTACCGTAAACACTTGACAAAGACCCCCCCCCCCCCCAACTTGGCAGTCGAAATTTTGAAAAAAAAAAAAAAAAGGAAAGAAGAAGAGATCTTGCCAGCAAATGGCAGAGGCATCGCGCCTCGCGTACGGCGCATTTTGTGGGAGCCACCAGATGGCAATAGCTGTCCTGCGGCTTTGTCACGCGGCGCTATCTGTGAGTGTTGGGCGCGCGGCACTATCTGGGAGATCTTGTCGCTTTTCTCACCGGCGCCATTGATCATTTGTGCCGCCGTTATTTTTAACCTCTGTGCCGCTGTTCAGATGCCAGATATCCCATCGTTAGGTATAATATGGCACGACTGAATAGTGTTTCCATATGTGGATCGAAAATTGAACAAACGTTTCACACTTCCGTGGAAGGGCCGCACTTCCTCAAAACGTGGAAAAAAAGTGCGGCCCTTACACGAGTGTATACGGCACTTCTGAAGAAAGTAGGAAATGCACAAGCCAGAAAGCACATAAGATGAAGTTTGTGCATCAATTCCATTTCATTATCTAAACAAGTGGAGTACTTGACATTCGCAGACACCTCCATTCGTTTTCACGACATTATACCCGAGCAACAACCCCTTCACCCTGGATTTCCCCACTACTTCAGTCAGCCCACAAGGGAGAGCCAGTGGCCCAACAAAATCCCCGGTAAAGCAATCAGCCAGAATGAAGTCGAGCAAAGTCCTTAAAGGAGTACTGACACCAAAATTTTGCATCTTGTTCTTTCTGTTGCGATAAGTAGTTAACGACCCACTTATCACAGCTGGAAAGCTCATTTGCTCGAGCGCGCGACCGTTAATTATTTGGAGACTGTTTTATAGCGCCCAGTCGCAGTTTCGGTTTCAGAGAGTGCCGAGGGAGGCGGGACCCAGAGTGGTGGCTATGTAAACAAAGCTGGCTACATGAGCACACAAAACCACGTGCACATGAGCACCGCGCCGACAACTTTTTTCAACGAAGGCTTCCTGGGTGCTGCTACAATGCACTCTGAGGCGTTGCAAAATGCACTCTGAGGCGTCCAGCTTGGATGCAGTAACTCTGATGGGCAAAAGAATAATTTTTTAAATTTCATTCCCCTCCAGATGCAGTCTCCGTGGCCAGGAATTGAATCTGTGCCCTTGTGCTTTAGCAGTGTGACACATTAGCCAATAAGTCAAGCTGCTGAGGGCCTAAAGCATACGCCCACCATGCTTACCTTGTCAAGCAGTTCCTTCGCAATTGCTGAGCTCGCCTGAAGGTCTCCTGCAGATGCAAGGCGGTTCCCAGTGCTGCTTCCAGCACCACCACCAGCCACACTGCCACCCACGCCTGCTGGGCCCGCACCACCGGCCCCTTGGCTGGGCACAAGCAGCAAGCCTGGAACAAGCTGGCGACCACCTCGGGGGCTGAGTGGAGACATCAATCCGCGTGTGGCAGCAGCGCTGGAGGTGGCGGAAGAAGCGGCGGATGAAGGCGACTGCTCTGCCCCGTCCACTATAGACCCCGTCCCACCGGCCGCTTGATTCGCAGCTGGTGGGCGTGAATATCCCAGTCGTTGCAGCATCGCTTCAGCTGCCAGTCGCTTGGCAGTCTTCTTGTTGGGTCCCACACCCTGTAAAGAATGGATGTCACAGAGGCACACGTGTTTACAACACTTGTCCAAGTTTTTAATCTTCTGATGACAGCACAGTTATTCTGTCCGCTGCAACTACTAGTTGAAATGAATTAGCATAAAGTCACATCCGACACAAAAACACCTTCAATGTTCCTATCTGATTTGATTATGGTATAGATGAACCTCACAATAATGAAATCAGCGGGGAAATAAAGAAAATTTCATTATTGCGAGATAATATAGTACAAATAAGAAACACTCTGAGAAAAAAAAACATTGGCCACGTATCTGTGTGCTTCGCTGCAAATGTCGCCAGAAGACTATATAGTCCTCTGCCGGCCGTTTCTGTGCCGTTCCAGCGCAGCCTAAGAAACACTAGCATTTTCAGCGCAGCCTAAGAAACACGAAGGTCTTTAGAATTACATATCAAAGTATTTTCTAGTAAGGAAGACACCACCTAATACTTATGTATTGATGTTGCGCCTCAGATATGCGTAATATTTCCTTTTTGGTCGACAATGTTCACAAGTATGAACACAGCTACTACAGTCGATCCCGGATATATCGAACTCGAAGGGGATCGCGAAATAGTTCGATATATCGATAATTCGAAATATAAATATGCGTATTTAAGGCTTATATTATTGCATTGCAGGTCTCGAAACAGTTTCGGAATTCGTAACAGCGATAACTGACGATTCGCTCGCAACTAGTATGCTAAATAACAAGGTGGGAACTTCTTTTGCAAGTTACCGCACTTTATTTCGCACGAAAATAGTCCGTAAACTTGTCTTGCTCCTTGCGCGCCGTCAAGTTCATCGTCATTCTACATATCATTGAAGCTTTCCAAATAAGCCAATTCAGCGCCTTCGGCCACAACAGCGTTGACTGACTCTGAACACCGATACAAGCCTGTAGCGCGTAAGAGGTTGTTTAGCGGCATTGTTGACTTAGCGACGGCGTTGACATTTTCATAACCGCACGGTTCCACTTCCGCGGCACCGGCACGTCAGCCTTGATCGCGGCATTGATGCAGTTTCTTGCTGTACTCCCGTCTGAGAGCGCGCCCGGAAATGATAAGTTGCACATTTCACTGAGGCACCGTACACCGTTGTCAGCGGTCATGACGCACCCAAAGTCGTCACCTGGCACCAAAGCCCGCAAGGAAACGATTCACGACGGTGCTTTGCTTGACGTCGTTACAAGCAGCGACATCATTTTATCGCTACGAGCGGGTCAATGTTTAGTTCGACTCCCAATGAGGATGTGTCAGGTAAGAAGCGAGAAGTACGCGAGTCCTCAAGCCGCAAGAGACAACGCAGCCCACAAACAACGAAGAAAACGACACAACAAGTTGCCACCGTCGACATCTTGGCCATGGCGATGGCACTTGTAGCTCTGTAGCAAGCAGCCGCTGCTTTGGCGCGAAAAGCAAGAAAAAGCATAGCCTCCGAGATGTGCATTTTATAACCGAAAACGCCAAAATACGTCACGACGTTGCTGATCTCGAAGGCCATGCTTTTCGGGCCCACATGCCATCGTGTGCGAACAAACGGAAGGGAATGCGAACATTGCGACGAGACTGCCGAGTATCTCCGCATTCATCTCATTTGGTGCCTTCTGCAATCGGCCCCTTTGAAAACACTATGCACGCGCGTTACAACCTACAGATCGTGCATCAAACAAACCGGTGCACTCGCAAGCGCTGCGCAACGAACCAAATCAACCTTATCAACGCACGACACCGCCTTTTCGTCACCTGCGCGCGAAGAGTGATCGGAACGTGACAGAACGCGGCCGAAAATGACCAAAATTTGTTAGGAGAAATGCACTCCCTGGAGTTTGGCGCGGCGCAGCGTTCGATATATCGGATGTTTCGCTGTGCGGGAGTTCGATATACGTGTGCACCAGCCCCATACTTTTGCATGGGAAATTCAAGGGGATTTCTCAACTGTTCGATATAGCCAATAATTCGATATATCCGATTTGATATATCCGGGATCGATTGTAGTTCAATACGGCTGGGCGTTCAGCGAGTGCTTAAACTTTGGCCAGGTGGATGAATTGTGTGACAGACAGAGAGACCGAAATTTCTGCATTTAAGTTCCCCAAGAAAGACTATCGTCTTTAATAGTGGCGAAGCTTGCACTAAGCCATGCAAGGTTTTGACACAGCAAAACTGGACGATTCCGAGACTAATCTGGCTGCTTCTAGGTTGTTTCTAGGCGTTAAGCTAGCGTTGGGGATTTTCTAAGTTGCTTCTAGGTCTTTGCTAGGCTTTAGCTAGGTGATGCTAGTTGTTTTCTATGTTGATTCTCAGCGCAGAGAGGTTAGAGTTAAACCACAGACAGTCACAGATACGACGCAGATGTTCAAACCAAACTCCAGAGACAGAAACTCACGCTGAATCCAAGCGTTCGCACCTCTCATAGATCTACGGCAGGTCGTCGTTGGCGTAGGCCTTCCATCGCTTCGGATCTTCTTGCAGCCGCCGCTGCATTTCCCGTTCCCTAGTGTTAGGCTAACTGTTGCCTCCTTCCTTTTCAGTGGAACAGTGGCAAGTAGTGGAATTTACCGAAATTCTGTGGCACCTGTTTTTGATGATGATAGTTTTCTGATAGGCCGCACAAATTTCTGTGGCATATACCGTTTTTGTTAGGCTAACTGTTGCCTTCTTCCTTTTTAGTGGACCAGTGGTGAGTAGTGGGATTTACCCAATTTCTGGTGACATGCTGCCCGCATGTCACCATTGTGTTGCAGTGAAGCATGCCTTCTTTTTTTTTTGCAGGCGCGCATTTCTGCTGGCCATAAGACCATCTTTTTCTTTCCTTTCCCTTTTTGTGTGCTGAAAACAGCGAGGCCCGCCGTTTCCCCGGGTTTGGAGCAAAGTTGGACCGGGTATTGCTGGAGAACATAACCCCTGTAACCGCAAACTGGACTAGCAGGCACAGCAAACGACCACATCTGATTACTTTCAGTAATTCAAAGTTCCTTGCATCCTGCTTTTTGTATATTTCGTTAATTCAAAACACCCTTCATTCAACGGTTTTTTACAGCCACAGTGCACACATATCTGCACTGCCGCGAAGCCACACTTCAAGGTTAAATGTATACATTTTTTTTAAAGTTTAAAAGCGTGTTATATGGGCTTACATATGCGCTAAGTCTAGTCATTTTTAAATTGTAACGTATTGTACCACTTATAACTTGCACCCTACTGCTATTCAAATTTTTATACTATTCAAGGTACAGTAAACCTCGTTAATTCGAAGGCCTCGGGACCGAGAAAAATATCCCAATTAAGCGGGATTCCCAATTATCCGAAACAACGCGAAATCAAAGAAATCAGCCAGAAACGTGATGTACGGAAGTCACACCTTTATTGTGGCAAGTCAGCCTACTTGGAGAAAAATTCCTCCATGCGTGACTGACGCGTTCGGTAGTTCCCAGCACTGAAAGTCATATTTTCCAGCCTGTCAATGAGGCGCAGCATCTCAGCCTCGCCACCGTTGCACTCGACGAAGCTGCGCACAACACTCAAGGCATCGATGACATCCGCCAAAGGGGTGCTCGGGAGGGCTCGTCATCGCTGTCAACATTAGAGGCCGAATCGGTCGATCTCGCAGCTATCTCGCTGTCGATGTCGGCGTAACACGTCTGCACTGTGCACTCGACATTTGCGTACTCGGAGAATCCGTTGGAGTGCACTCCTCGTCCGCGTGCAAAGCCTCATATCGAGCGCAGAGAGTCTCCCCTTCTTCATCAAACGGGCAAGTGACAGCGGTGACAGCAAACTCAGCGGAGGTTGCCTCTTCTCGTTTTCGACGCCGTCGACTTGCTGGCCTCTTCAATTAAGCACACCTTTTCGTGCAGGGACAAGCTCTTGTACTTCGGCATCTTCCTTCCAAGCACACCTCAATCTAATTCACAGGGAAGACACTCAAGCGGAGACAGGAGACAAATGGAGCAGTCGCACCGAATCGCACAATGCTCGCCAGCCGACATCCAAATGGCACAAAGACTCCACAAAACATTCACTTCGCTAGAGTGGCTAACATCGCTGTTGAGATGATGATGATCATGATCGCAACCGCACGCATCGCCGCCTGGCAATTGCTAAAACATGGCATCTACGACGTATTTCCGGTAAAAAAAACATGGCCTTCGAGATCCGTACATCAAAAAAAAAAAAAATGCATGTTTTAGTTACAGCCTCCGAGATTCGCAACACCCTTTGCATATCTTGGAAGTCGCGGCCAAGTGTGCCAATTAACCGGGAAGTCGCAGACTGGCCGCACCAATTATCCGTTAAATTTACATGTAAAATTTGGGACCGCGCAAATAATACAAATTATCCGGGATTCCCAATTAACCGAGTACAATTACCGAGGTTTTACTGTATCTTCCACTTCATTTCAACCAAAAAAGTGGCATTCACTCTTACCTAGTTCCAATTCTTAAAATATTGTGCAAGGGTCATGACGAAAATGCTCATTTTTCTTAATAATATGTGGTGAGTACTATTCGAACTATTCGATTCGAAATTATTCGACCAAATCACTATTCGCTCCGGATTCGCTTCGAATCTCAAATTTACTATTCGCCCATCCCTAGCAATGTTGCTGTGTGGCTGTCGCAGAGCATCGCTAAAATGGACCCCTGACCCATTCTTCAAACAGCAAAAGAAACTATACGTGCTCGACCAACCCACTTGCGCATGGCAACCCGAGAATGGCAAACAGTGAGCCACCATACAATGTACCTACACCCTAATCCTGCTATGCATAAAAAAAAGACCAGTCAAGACAAACGACATGGTGGCAAGGACGTCCGGCGTGTGCAAATGCTTCCGGCAATGCTCAGATTTTGTAAACAAAGATGATGGCACCCATGCAATCGCAGTGTCGTATAGTACTTAATGCAGTTTAAGTTGAAGCAAACACATTTGAGCGAATTTTGGAGTATGCCGAACTTGCATGAGCAGAAAATGTGTGGGGAAATGTTCTGCCACCTTTCGTTGCTGCAGGATTGCAGTTTAGCAACGTTTCGCTGTTGAGAAATACCAGATGCATTGGATCCTATGGACATATGCCAAGGACAGAAAGTTATTTCATTGTCGCGACTATTTGGTTGCTACACGATTTCGTTATTGCGGGTTTTGACTGTAATTAACAACACTTACGGCTCTTCAGTATATGTACACTTCTCTGGAAGACCTCGCCTACAAGTTTTCTCAGTTTTCTCGATTTTCTCTCGTAACATCCAATTTACCATCTGCAGCAGATCACCTATATAAACTAACAAATCGCCGACATCTTGGACACAAAGCCTTCAATTATGTGGCAACATCATGGCTCAGCTGACACTGCTTCCCTCAGACTCCGTGATGAGAGAACGCCTCTCGATCACGAAGTCCTGAGACCTCGTCACATGTGGGACAAAGTCCCGCATACTTTGTGCGCAAGGATGATTTCATCACTGGGGAAACAACAGTTGTGCAGCATTAGGGAGTGGCAATTTGAAAAATGCCTTCTTAAAAGTTGCGTGCAAGTCAACCATATGACCACTGGCACCAGCAGAAGTCTCAATTTATTTTTTGGTTCCGGGTGTAGATTTGCATGCATGCGACCACTACACAAGTATATACGGTATAATGCAACTTTTCTACTACAATGAATGAAGATAATGTGTCAGCCTTGACTCTACAATTTGCACCCATTGCAATCAACCTTAATATAATAGTGAGAAAGTTCCGTTACTACAGTTAAATCTCGATATAACAAAGTCAGTAAAACCAACAATTCATTATATCGAAAGTTTCCTAGATTGAAATTAGACTCTTCAAACAAAGTATAGTTGATGAAGGATTCATTCTGACACAGGAAACACCACTGCTCGAATAATAAGGTAGCATCAAAAATCCAATTGAATGACGCCGAAAGTCAATTTTTCTGAAGCTGAGATCCCGTGATCACGGTTTGATGCTGCACTGGCGAAGTCCTCTTCACAGCACTAGCAGCCGTATATCATGTGTGAAGCAAAAGCTAATGCACGTCCAACACAATATGGTAATATGAGATAAGTGAAGATCGTGCTTATTCTGCCACTGTGGCTTGTCACTGAAAGCTCGTGTGCTGCTTACAGTGGTGCAATGCATATGCTATCATGTTCACCGAACCACACGAAGAACCACACACTGTATCTGTTTTGATCACGAAGATCGAGTTCTGCCATATCCACGAACAAGAAGTGACACAATTTTTCTCATCCATCGAGGTCACTTGCAGTATACTGACTTTGTCGGCAGCACTCATTTTCTGAATGATCCCGATTGCTTGCAATAGAACTGAGAGCTCGTTGTATTTGTTGCTACTGCCTCTACTACTGCTCATGCTTGTTACTTCATGCGCTGTGACAACAAAAAAACTAAATCAGCCACCGATTCAAGGCATGTGCACTGCAAAATACAGGACTACGCAGTGCGTAGAGATGATAGATGTGCCAGAAATCTAAATTACATGGCGAAATAATTAAAGGGTGCAATCACCATGCGAGTAAACGTGGTAGTGTTACAGTCAAATGCTTGCTTTCAAAGACCACTGAAACCAAAGATAACCGAAATCCATGAGTGTGACTGGCTCCCTTCTATGGGCACACACAAAGGAGTTCTTTACTAGGCATGTGCATTTCAATGGTCTCGAGTTTCAGTGGTCACTGAAAGCAAGTGTGTGAATGCTGTCATAAAGCCTCTTCGAGGACATGCACGTTGAGTGCCATAGCCATTCTGTGTGCGACTGCAGTAAAGCTACGCCAAAGGTGTACAATACCAGCAGGAAGTCGTACCTGGGCAGTGAGGTTTCCCAGTTTACACTGTAGAACGAACTCGCGCTGACGAGGGTCCCCGCGCTCGGACACCAGTACGTAGGTGGGCTCCATTTCCTTCTTTGCCTGCTGGATCTGGATCAGCCGGGATATGGGGTTCACCTGCACACGGACAATACGCAAGCTTAGCCCAGAAGTTTCAAAGGGCAGCTTGGGCTTGTTGGTTATCCATAGTTACCATATTTACTCGACTGTAACGCGACCACGATTGTAACATGAGGGCGACTTTTCATTGCGTCCTATAAGAAAAAATAAAACCATGAAAGTAACGCGAGGGGTGACTTTTTGTTGCGTCCATTTCGGTATTTGATTGTTACGTGAGGGTCGAATTCAGGTAGCAAAAAGCTGGAAAAAGAATGTGAGTTACATTCGAGTAAATCCAGTAATACGGAAACAGCGCGAAGGACAAGGACAAGAGAGGCCACAAACACAGCACTGCATTTGTGGCATCTCTTATCCTTGTCCTTCGCGCCGTTGCTGTATTAATTAGCTCAGAAGTTTCTGAGAAGATTCTGCTTGGGAATGATTGTCTTCACAGAGACTGCACACTTGCCAAAAAGCTTTAGGCCTTCATTAGCGCTCTAGTTCAGCATCCTTAATAATGCATTGTGTAGTTTGAAAATGTTGAACATTGTATTTAATCACCAAAGTTGAGTTAACCTGTGTTGAGCAAGCTTCGTTGCTAAAAATCTTCGCTGTCTTTTAGTAGGGTACACCTCTCCCATCTGAAACCTACCCAAAGCATGCCTCACAAATATTCTTGAATCTATACAAAATTGTGCTGCTAGATTCATTTGCTGCATATTCGTTCTATCGAGATAGCAGTATTTGTAAATAAAAAAATAAATAAATAAATTTGTATGCCATTTAGTGATCCATCCCTCAAAGCAGAGTGTAACTTATCACCTTTGTTCTGTTGCCAACACGTTGCAACTCTGTTTCTATTTCACAAGTTCTTTCGCTTGCCACTCCATATCTCGTTGAGCTCCATACATTATCCCTGCAGCTCCCAAATCTCACTGCACTCTTCATACACTCCCAAGTTTCTCGTCCACGTGCCCGTCAACATTGTCCGCTTCATTTTTTTCCAAAAGCAGCAAAAGACTGGACCGGCCGTCCCCACAACACAACTACTATCACCTTTTCATCAAGCTTCACACACAGCATATCAAACATAACTTCAAACTGATCACTGTGACAACAACACTGTGACAACGATGAAAGAATGAAAAAATGAACCACTTCATACACTGCACAAAAAGGGACTGTGAGAAGATCAAGCCACATTACCACAAATGCAAAGGCTGGAAATCGAGAGAATACAGTCTGCGATCTCGCAAAGACACCCACCTCGCACGGTGGCGTTGCAGCCTGCTGGTCACGCACCAGGTTGCGGGCTCGCTTTTTTGGGGGTGCCCTGCGTTTCTGAAGTTGCACACCACCGGGGCCGGCCGAAGTGACAGTTGACCCCGGGGGTGGCTCAATGGGAGGCAATTTGCGCAGCTGCTCCAGCACTCCCTGGGCAGCCTCCTTCTTTGAGGCCTTCTTGCCATTGCCTTCCCCTTCAGCACTTATCTCACCCACTGTGCAGCGTGTTCGAAACGTGCGCATGTGTGGAGGGCCGCTCTCCTGAACCACCTGCGAGGGTGTAACAAAGAGCTTGCTCAAGAGGTGCCATGCAGAACCTGATGTCACTTTTGCATATCTGCAAAAACCCTGCAGCCTCTGAGGATGCACAATGACACTGCTGCTACTGCGAGTTCTGCCGGGTACATTAACTTTTCATCTGCTGAACAATCACACATTTTCAAGAAAATAACTCAATAGGCTAGGCTAGCAATTGCTTCAACCCTACCTTTAGCACATGCAACAGATGATTTCTTGAAAGCACAAGCTATGCGAATATGCAGAAGACATGAAATGCATCACCTTAGGTGATGCCAATGTCATGAGGTGCGGTGTACAGCACTCGATTGCACATGCAAACTTCAACATTTGTATAATTTACCTTTCAAGTTACCGTATTTACTCGCATAATCGGCGCACTCGCATAATAGGCGCACCCCTAGTTTGGTCGCGGAAAATTCGATTTTTTTTTAATTCCGCGCATAATAGGCGCACCCCGAACTTGGCCATGATCAGAAACGATTCTACCCCCCAGCGGTACAGTTGGAACGCGGTCCCCGTACCCTGAAGAAAAAAAAGAAGGCAAATTGACGAGCAAATAAAAAAAATTCGAAGTGCAACGACCTAACCAACGTGTTTGTCGAAATAAAACTTGAAAAAAAGGCGTCCATGAGCGAAAAAAAAAAAAAAAACGGCTGTTCCATCAATTACTGATACCCCCCAAATCGCCGCGCTTTTTGGAGGTCACGTCTACAACGCCGGGGGCTCGATCGCCATCACCACCATCAGAGAAAAGAAAGAAACGCCATTTTGCAAGCGGTGTGCGTACCGTATTTATTCGAAAATAGGTCGGGCACGAATATAGGTCGACACCTACTTATAGCGCTCTACGAGAAATAAAAAAAAAATATTCGAATATTGGTCGACCCATGTTTTTTTTAGAAACAGGAAAATTGAAACATAGCACACCTTTATTTACAATTAACTTAGCGCCCTAGTCGCTGCCGGGAGTGTCATGTTCGTCAGATGTGCAAGGAAGGTTGTCGGATTCTTCGCAGGCATCCTCGGCATCCCAAACGACGTCGACTTCGCTGCCATCGATTGCGTTGGAAATGCAGCACTTTTTAAAGCCAGTCACGATCATTTCCGCTGGCAAGTCTTTCCGCGCGTCCTTCACCCACGTCGCAACTTTATTGAGGGAAGCCCTTCTCGCGGCGTCCCGTCGGTGTCATTGCAGCATCCTCCTTCATGAGCCACTCTTTGTAACTCTTTGTAACTCTTCGCCACCCGGTCCTTAATGTAGCCGGGACGTCATACCTAGCGGTATGACGACCAGGTCTGTTGGCCTTCTGCAGGGCCTCCTTGACGCCCGGAGCCTCAGTTCTTTTTCAAGAGCGTCATGCCTGCCAGTTGCCGGGCCGCGAAAAGCACGACGCTATCCATTGCACGCGAACAGTCGGTCCCGCTGCTTCCGCCAACCCCTAATCAACTTTTACGTCGAACTCACGCTGAGCGGCAGAATTGCTGGAATTCTCGGCAAAAAGTATCACTTGACGCTTGAAGTCAGCTGTGTAGCTCTACCGACGTGACACCATCGCAACCGCGCATATGCAAATGCGAACCGTCACGTCAGATCAAGCAACAAACGAAGAGTGAGGCCTTAGGCCAGTGCCAGTGCGGCTGCGCGTCGGCAGGCAGCACGGCTAGGGGGCTAGGGACTTCACGGCCTACCTAGGGAAATCGCGGGTTCCAGCGCAAACATGGCGGAGCGGCTGCATTTCGCGGGGGCTTTGAAAAGGCGGTGTGCAGCTATTGCACAAATAACTTTTTTTTCTTAGTTACTTAGTCGGAAAAGGCGAACGGGTACGGTTTTTATACCAGATTTTATGGTATATAATGTGCGTATGTAGCAGGAACTGCTTGATGAACAGCAGGCGCGGCAGTTGAACGCCATAGGTGCGGTGCTTTTGGTCGCTTTGATCGCGAATATTAGGTCGAGATTCTTTGGTCACGAATATAGGTCGATGGCTGATTATGGGCAACATTTTTGGAAAAAAAAGGTCGACCTATATTCGAATAAATACGGTATGTTGTGGTCGTGTATTCAACTTTGGTTCCACCATGGGGAAGTACGCGAGCTACACGGCTGGGTTTAAACTCAAGGCAGTGGAGTACGCGCTGGAGCACGGCAACCGGGCTGCAAGCAGGCATTTCGGCGTTGGAGAAACCAGTATTCGGTACTGGAAGGATCAAGAAGAAAAACTTAAGGCGACGAAGAAGACACGACGGGCTTTCCGCGGTGCCAAGACCGGCAGGTATCCGAACGTCGAAGAGCAACTGGTCCGGCATATACGGGAGCTACGACAAGACGGCTGCGCTGTTTCATTGGATATTGTGCAGACTGAGGCGCGCAGAATAGCCCGAGCGCAGGGCATCGAAGCAAAAGAGTTCAAAGCCAGCTCCGGCTGGACAACTCGTTTCATGCGGCGCCATGGCCTCGCACTGCGAAGGCGGACCACCTTGTGCCAGCGCTTGCCCGCAGCATATGAGGACAAAGTGGTGGACTTCCACCGTTTTGTTATAAAGCTCTGACAGCAGAAAGACTTCATTTTGTCTCAGATCGGCAACGCTGATCAGACCCCCCTTTGCTTTGATATGCCGCGGAACACGACAGTGGAGGAGAAAGGTGCACGGAGCGTCATCGTCAGAACGTCTGGCGCTGATAAACAACGATGCACCGTAATGCTGGCGGTGACAGCGGATGGGCGCAAGCTACCGCCTTACGTTATTTTTAAACGCAAGACGCTCCCAAAGGCAAAATTCCCTCAAGGCATCTACGTCAGAGTCCAGGAAAAAGGCTGGATGAGCGCGGAACTCATGGTGGATTGGGTGAAAACAGTCTGGGGTCGGCGGCCGGGTGGTCTGTTGTTGCCGTCCATGCTTGTCCTGGACAGTTTTCGTGGGCACCTAGTAGACCGCGTACGAGATGAGCCAAAGGAGCTGCGCACAGATCTGGCAGTGATTCCGGGCGGCCTCACATCGATACTGCAGCCTTTGGACGTGTCCTTGAATAAACCTTTCAAGGACAATGTTCGAAGGCTGTACACCACCTGGATGGCTGGAGGACAACATCAGCTGACTCCAGGTGGTAAGATTAAGAGGCCGCCTGTGGAAATGCTGTGCGCTTGGATCGTGGAAGCGTGGCAGGCGATCTCCGACGAAGTCGTCAGGAAAAGCTTCAAGAAGACGGGTATCTCGAACGCACTGGATGCGAGTGAGGATGACATGTTGTGGGGTGCGGATGATTCGGACACCGAAAACGAATCCCTGCTCGGCGAGGATGAATATGTGATCTCCGACTCGGACTCCGAATAGGGAAAAAAAGGAACACCTACGACTTTTGTGTAAATAAATTTTACGTGTGTGTGCAGTTGACGGCTCTCGCTTGTTCATTAAAAGGTATGTAGGTATGTTCGTTTTATGCTGAATTAATTGGTAAACGATAAAGTCGCCTTTTACTTGACAAATGTGCAGATTTAAAGCGCGAGAACAGAGTCGAAAAAATTTTCGAAAATTTTACCCCGCGTAATTGGCGCACCCCTAACTTCGAGCCGGATTTTCTGAAAAAAAAGTGCGCCTATTATGCGAGTAAATACGGTATATTTGATGTTGAATTTTGGTAGATGGTAGACACATGTTCATGGAAATCAATCATGTAGGCTATCTCAGCTGTGAAATTTTGTGTCAGTGTCCCTTTAACGATCTGTACATGCACCTTCATCTCTTTCCTTCTTATGTGCACCTTATGTTGCGTCCACTTATTTCTTCTTGCAGGTGTTGGCTCCAAGTAGGGTCTGGCAGGGTTTTCTGGCTTAAGAAGGAATTTCTGACCGACTCGTCAAATAACTATGCATTACTGACACTAAGGAAGAATATTCAAGTCTAAAAATAAAGAAAAGACCGATATCTCATCACTTGCGAACGAAGAAAAGAAATGTTACAAATGGGAAGATAAGTCCCTTTCTTTAACAGAAAAAAGAACAGTGCAGTAAGCATAGCTACATCGTTACGGACAACTATACTCGCTTACAATGTAAGAAAAAATGTCAGCTCTACCCACAAAACCACGGCACGCCTGCCCTTTACATGAGCATGACAGTCGTGCTAGCTGGTTTCCGCTCAAATTGTAAGTACTTTTTCTCTGCTAATGTAAGTACTACACATATTATGGGTTCAAGGATTGTCGTTGCTGCTTTAAACATCAAGTTTGGCTGAGAAGGGATGTCAAAATTCCTGACGAAATTTACCGGGTTGTTCAAGTTTACGACCTAAAACCAGCGACACAAGCGTGTGTCTGTATGAGAAAGTCAACAGTCTGAAACACTCAAGAAGTGCTTGACATCATAAAAGTGAGTAGGTGCTACTGGATGGAGCATTTATGTAAATTCTCTGTGGGAGGAACATCGATGGCTGCGGGCGGAGTTGACATTTTTTTTCATAGGTTGTAACAGAGTTTAGTCAGACAGAAGCATTCATCGGGGTCTTGCACCACACCCCAAGAGGATGATAGTCCCTCAGTAGTAGCACACACTACATGCATGGCGCGAGGAAAGCAGGACAATCCAAATATCAGCTGCTTTATAAGAGTCTCGCATTACCTGGAAGACAACTGAGAGCCCACGCTTGAGAGCCAGTTCGTGCACTAGGCTGACAGGAGACTTGAGCTCATCGCTGGCTTCATCTGCATCAGTGGCTGCGCCCGGTGCTGGCTGTGGAGGTGTCGGCCGCAAAGGCAAGTGCCTCAACTGGACGAGGGCCTGCTGTGCTGCCGCATGGCGCGCCGCCTGCTCTGTGGGGCCCTCACCATGGAAACGCCGGGGCCCCACGTCCAGTGTTGCACAGTAACCACCCGGAGCAGCATTCATGTGCCGGTAGTGCGGCGAGTACAGGCCTGCGTTATGTAAGCATTGGTATGCCAAGAACAAAGGGCCTTCTCAGACACATTTAAAGGAACCCTGAAACAGTTTCGCCGATTTTCTATAAACGCATTGAGATGGTAAAGCAAGTCCTAAGGATCACTTGCAGACCGATTTAAGCTTTGCGTCAACTGTATAATTTATTACAAGACTTTAAACATGCAAATCGCTAGAGATCGCAGCCGAATGAGTTTTCAACTTCCTGTTTCCATTCTACCTAGCATTGCTCCATGATACCCTTCACCAGCGACCGATCTGATTGGATATGTCCAGCCTATGTCACTGAACCTCCGGTGGACAGCAAGCGTCGTGTGCCTGTGTTATGTGTTCAGTGTTGACATAAGCAATTGTGTTGTCATACAATTTGCTCACTTCTTTCACCACAGTTGTAGCTTTGCAGATTACTACACATCTGTCTGTGTTGTGCAAATAACTTAATACTTATGCATAGGAACTGTCTGTGCTTATTACTAGCAACAATTTGCACTGCGTTACCAGCCACTAATGGTGTCAGTGCAAATATCTCCGAGTGAACTTGTCCTAATCATGTAATAATGTTGCATTAGGTTGACTGAACAATGTAAGAATGTTGTAGCACGGCCACGCAGCCGCACCACAACATTCTCCGCCCCCTCCTTTCCACATGCAGTATTCGAATGGAACGGCCTTTCCCATGGCACTACCATCATCATCTGCCCAGATATATTTGCCCAAACTGTTACAAACTGTCTGTCGCATAATTAACTTGTCATCATCATTTTATTCTTTCTTTTGCAGCGAAAGCTGTTATGAGATAACAACAGCCGATTTTGGTGGCGTAGTTGTCTGCCACTGGCGTCCATAACCACTATCGCACGAAATGAGAAAAAAATATCCAGGATCGAGCAGGATTTGTACACAGGCCCTCTGCATGGTAAGTGAGTATTCCACTACAAAGCCACGCCAGTGCTTGAAACTCCTTCACAAAAAGACCCTATACAGGCGTCATGTTTGGCAAGGAATCACGTTAAGAGATGTAATATAGCGTGGTAGAAAGAGTAAAATAACCAGGCATCCCACAACGCGAATTGTGTAACAAGTGGGTGGCTTAAAGCTTCTGCCCCATTACAAAGGGCTCAGCCATAATTCATTGTCACCAGCCACAGCATCAACAAAGTGCACATAATGCCTTACAGATACGTAGTGGGTACCTTGCTTCTCTGCAGAGTGATGAATAATGGCATAGTGGTGCTTCCCTACTTCGCAAAAATTATGATGATTTGTGGCATAGTGGGTACTTTTCAAGTGTACTTGTAGTAGTTGCCTAAGAGAGTTTACAATGGGCTCTAGAAAGGCTGCTCTACCAGCTTTCGCTGTGACTGTGCTGCACCTGGCATCTTTTGTTGTTGTTCTGCATATCGACCCCTTATGTAACACCCCCTCCCCCCTCATGTGGTCCTTGAGGTAATGAAGTGTAGTGAAGCGAAATTAGACTCACAAGGGCCACGTGGTGAGTGGCACATGCCCTGGAAGTTGAGCGGAGGCATGTAAGCCCGGCGGGGAAGTTCCACAACACGGTATGTGGCCAGCTCGCCCCTCTTCATAGCCAGTGCATTCAGCTCCACCGTGGGTGTCAGGGGTCCCTGAGCCCGCTGTGGGGCCCGTGACACCGGCCGTGTCAGAGATGTCTCGTCCAAGGCCCGTTGTGCCGCTGCGTGCTGCGCCCGCTTGATGCTTGACCCAGTCGCCTGGTACTCCTCCTGGTGTGTTAAACAGAGCCACATGTCCAAAGGCTAGCACTGATAGCAGTGCATAAATGTACACATGATGCTAACTACAACTTGCCCTACCTGTATGCAACTAAAGCACGTGTGTTAGTGCAACTAGTAGGGCAAACAAGGGAATCGTCAACCTAGAGTTGATGTTCTAGGGGGATATTTCTTCACTTGTTCTACACCCATGAACTCGATGTTCCCATTCAACCATTTAGTCATTTGAAAAGCTACCGCCAAGCAGGAAATCAGCAGCAAACTCATCACATCTTCACTTGGATGCATCCAGAAAACAACACAACAACCGGAGAAATTTCGCACCAACTCAAAACATTGCGGAAGAGGTACTGCCACACTGCAAAACATACGCCTCACATATATACGTTCCGTCTCATCTAGCTCACGCTGTGCAGTGAAAGCTTATGCGCCGCGTCAGCCAGTCTAAATGAATTGAGAATCAAAGAGAATTAAGATTTTCCAATCAATCGAAAATCTGTGCGTTAACGAATATGTTCCAGCCTTACATTCCGCAATAACTTGATCAAAAATAGAACCGTTAGTCATATCAGGACCCGTTAAAATCAACATTTCCAAATCTTCGGAATGTCTCGGAAATGCGGATGTAGGCCACCCTTTTACGTCCCGTGCAGTGCCTGACGTTGGAGATGAATTCAAACGCGCAGCATTCTTGAAACCGTGCCAAGCTAAGACGAGCACGCGTAATGAACGGAAGCGGCGCAGGGAGTGCTCACGTGGCCCGCGAGGCGCAGCACTACGGTGAAGCTTTTCTTGTGCGGCGGGCCAGATTCGTCGACGAGCCTGTACTGGAGTCCAACTTTGTTGAAGCGGGCCAGCTCGTTGACCAGGCACATGGGCGTCTTCTTCTCTTTATTGTTTGCCACGGCCGTAGTGGGCTGCTCCCCGTTGCAGGAAGGCGGCGACGGGCCTTCCTGCTCCGCCGGAGCGCACTCGCCGCTCGGACCCGAGCTCAGCATGCTGCGGCCACTGCGTGTGTGGAAAAGTGCGGCGTCAAGTCACGATTTTTCGGCGAGCCGCGCCCGCGTACGCACGCGCGCGCTCATCTCCACCAGCTTTCGACAGCGCGTCCTTGCGCGAGCATGCGGCGCGTGCGAGCGAGGCACGACTCGTATGACACGGCATCCCGCGCTCGCGGTGATGACGCTCGCTACTCACGATCAAAGCAGCAACTGGGACACTGCGGTCCAGGCGGTGAATGCCATTTTAAGCTCCGATCGAGTCGGAGCTCAAAAACAGACCACTAAACGTTGGCAAACAGTGAAGAAAATTTTGGTGCGCCGCCGGCGACTCAACCCTACACGCTGCTCATTACGGTAGTTGGCTGCCGCAGAGCCGCAGCCGTCCCCCTGCCGGCTCAAGCTGGCTCACGAATTTCACGCCTAAAGAATCGCTTGCTCCGCCAGCGCTCTGTTTTGCCTGGTAGGAGAGTGTCGCAACAACTTTAGCCACCTAGTGGATGTACTACATTACTACATATGCAGTCATATGGTCATATGGTCATATCTCTATGGGGCGCTAGTTTCGCTAGAGTGACCTAGAGGTCACTCTAGTTTCGCTTTTCATTTTGTGTATGGTGGTGTGAATGTTTGAGCATCTGCCGCATTTTTTCGGTCGGTACGTGCAAGACATGAGTTTGCTGCTGTGTAACGTCAGTGAAGTTTTGTGATCAACGCTCTTTGTGCTGTAGTGTAAACACTCTCGGATATTCCTTCGTGTGCGAAAACGAGCCGACCGGGAATACAGAAAGCGAGATGCTGATCGCAAACACATCAGCCACGTGCCGGTTGTGTTCTCGGATTGCAAGTTTTCGTGATTTCCTCCGCTGCAATCGTCTTATTTCCAGATGTCTTGTGACTGCGAACGACAGACAGCAGTCCTCGTCATCCACTAAACGCAAACGACACCCGTCGGTGACTTTCCCCGAAAGAGTTTTCTCCGGTATCCAACCTAGCGGTGTACCGCATCTGGGCAACTATTTCGGTGCTATTCAAAAGTGGAAGGCGCTGCAGGACTCGGGCAGTGATTGTATATTCAGCGTTGTAGACTTGCACTCCATCACGAAGCCGCACTATGACCCCGACAAGCTGAGGTAAGTTCGCGTGAAACTTGCGTCCAAACCGCTCCGCTTCCTACAGCCGCATCATACAGCCAGCTTTGACCCAACAGGGAGAACATCGAGCTCATGACTGCCAGCCTCCTTGCATGTGGAATTGATCCTGAAAGATGTACACTGTTTTTGCAGTCACAGGTGAGCTTTTGCGTGTGTATTTAAAAACGTGTACTACTTTAGTAGTTGCGTGGCGTTGTTTTTTCCTCATAGATTCCAGAGCACACAGAGCTTTCGTGGATCCTCGGATGCTTGCTCACTACGGCTAGACTACAGCATCTACCGACACTCAAGGTACGGTGTTCTGGTTGAAATATATTTGAACTTTCACAACGAGTTTCGTTGCAGTACGTGTGAAGTTAGACATGCAGTCGAACCAGAGGGCGATTTGAGGAATCGAGGATCTCGCCAACTTTATATTACCTCTTCTTATTCGCGCACACAAATCATGCTGAGTGATATTTGAATCCGTATTTCGCACAGGACAAGACCGCTGGCATGAAGGAAACACCCTTGGGGTTGTACCTTTACCCTGTGCTTCAGAGTGCAGATGTGCTGCTGTACAAGTAAGTGCGAGCATCTGATGTTGCCACTTCTGGTCGTAATTAAGCGAGGCTTTTCTTTACGCAGAGCAACGAAGGTGCCCGTGGGAAAAGACCAGTTGCCTCACATATTCCTAATGCAAGATGCATCCGAACTCTTCAACAAGCGCTTCGGGCTGGTCTTTCCGAGACCCGAGGCCCTTTTAGGCAAGCATGCACCACCTCACTCCTTGACCGACAAATATCACTGACCCGTCTGTGTGGATTGAGAGAGCTTCTCTAAAGTGTTGTTGTCTGAAACATTTTTTCAGCTTATTTTCTATATAATTGTGTTAGGCTCTATCAGTCCAATTGGTAAAGTAATTCATTGCTACGACACATATTCACAACAGTGGATCTCATGCGCGTCATTCATATGTGACGGGATGTGGCGATTAGCTACAACTGTAGAGAGAAAATGACTACACTCGACGACGGCAGCCAGTCGAACCCCCCAGCGGAGCCTCTCCAGCTCCGGCTCCAGCTCCGGTTTATTCCTATTCGCCAAGACCCACCAGTGCCAGTGCCATCTCCAAGACTTAACAGACACTACAACAACTGCTGATTTTTTGTTAAGGAAATGTAATGCAACACACTGGGCGAGGATGCAAGCATATGCAATTTGTCGACTGAGTGCGGTGTGCGTGATTGAGTCATTTACTGACATAGATCTCCACTGTGAATGCATTGTATCAGTCTAGAGTGTCTCTTACACCCAGTGGAAAACAAGTTCCAAGGTGGGACTAACGCCGACCTACTGCCTAGATGTTCACACACATAGAAAGGGGCTCAAAGCTTTCACCTAATCTCTTGTTAGCTGTCTTCGTGCCTAGAAGTAACTTAAAAAATACAGTACAGCTTGCTACTCCACCAGTTTTAATCATTCACTTTTTCTCCTTTCAACCTGCCATCCTATAATCTATTGCTTTATTAAAAAGAATTAACCAGCTGCCATGTAATATTGTTGCATTCACTTGGTTTGGCAAATTCAGGAAACAGGAATAGCCAGTACAACTTGAAAGTGACGATAGCTATGTTAAAAAATGGTGAAAGCACGCTGAAATGTTTTTATGCCACAGTTCACTTGAACATCTTTCTCCTTTCAGTGTCCGGGGAGGCTGGTCGTTTGCGCCATCTTCGTGACCCGACCAAGAAGATGAGCAAATCCAGCGACGACCCTCGCAGCTATGTGGCATTGGACGACCCTCCTGAGGCAGTGCGCAAAAAGATCAAACGGGCAATCACCGACTGCACCTCGAAAGTAACCTACGAGCCAGAGTCCCGGCCAGGTGTTGCCAACTTGGTGGCTTTGCACAGTCTGCTTACCGGTCTGAGTCCCGAGGAGGTGAGTGTTATTTCTACATCACCAATTAAAGGGACACTAAAGAGAAACAATGAATCGGTTTAGGTCGATAAATTGGGCTCGGACAACTCTAATGTCATTAATTTCTCCATCATAGGTTTATTAATAAAGGAGAAAATTAAGTTCAAAGTTTCATTTTTAAATTTCGCGCCGAAATCTCGCCGCGTGACGTCACGAATTTCAAAGTGTACTTATCGTATTTTGGCGCCATTGGCTCAAGAAAATTACCCCAAACTTGCTATGTTAAGTCTATGGCCCCCTCAGAGGACAATGTACTTCATTTTTACCGATCAAATACTACGTAGTCCCTAGTAGGCGCCGTGAAAACGTGACGTCACGGCGAATGGTGCGGAAACTTCAAGGTGGCGTCGCCACCCACATTTTGTTTGTGCGCGTTTTCTCACTTACTAAGCGACTTCTTGCAGCAAGCGTGGTGTTTTTGGTATCGTGAAAGAGTACTTTACTATTATGACAAAAATCATTTTGCTCTTTAGTGTCCCTTTAAGGCATCATATTGTTTGTAGTGCACGCAGGAAATGAGATGGCAGGTTCAAACGCCCACAGCATTCATTTGCAACTGAATTCTCAGAGAAACTACATGTATAAGAAACCCACAAGCATCATTTGAAGATGTGTCAAGGCATATGAAATAGTAGAAGCCGAGACAAAGGGTATAAGCCAAGCATTCATAGCGCGAAGCAATGCAGTGCACTTATTGCCTCTTTAGGGAGTTGCTGCAACAGAGAACAGACTTCAGCACCTATAACTATCGTTTTGTGTAAGGGAGCAAGCCAGTGCTCAAGCTACACAATGCAATTTCATACGATACAATGCACCACGTGATGGTGTTATTCAAAGTGATTTTACATTGTGTCATGTGGCAGATTGCGCACCAACTATAGTTCCTCCTCATGGTACCGTGTTGTTGCTACCTAGGTATTTCATTTGTTCACAACACATGCAGGTGTGCCTGCAAGCAGAGGGCCTCGACACAGGACAGTTTAAACTGGTGGTTGCCGATGCAGCAGTGTCCTTCCTGGAACCAATACAGCAGCGAATGCGGGAGCACCTGTCGGATCGTGCTCGCCTGTGGAACATTCTAGAAGAAGGCTCAAGAAGAGCACGCCAAATTGCCGTTACGACAATGGACGAAGTGCACAGAATATCTGGCATGGCCCCTCTCCATGTCAAGGACAGTGCGAAACCATTGGCACAGACTGCAAGTTGTTAGGCATCTTCCAAGAAGTGGTGCTTGAATAGAACAGACTCTTAGTAGAGCCTGTATTGTTGACTCTGTGTGTTGCCTCGTCTCAGTTTAATTTTGTGAGAGACGACCAAGACTGATTCACATAGCTCATACACATAGTGTGCTTTGCCACTGGAAAAATTTGAGCTGTGTCACGAAGCACACGCATTTCACGCTGCCTCCCCTAATTGTGATACCTCAAATGTAAACATATTTATTGCAATTTATAAGAAGACAAAAAAAAGTGGCACATTAGAGCATGATGGGGAAAATAGTACATATATATACAGTTGAAGTGTTCCTTAAAAGCTTTAATTTCATATATTTAGACGAAAAAAGTTCTTTACTGGCAGAGCAAAAAAAAAAAGGAAGGGCATAGTTCTCATTTCTGCATTTTTTTTTTTTTGCCCAAATTGCAGTACTGGTATACTAGTGCGACATCAAGTGTATCAAAATAGCATTTCTATATTTGGGTTGTTTCTGTGCATTAAAAGTCTTCTGAAACTACTAGGCTGGCACTATTGTTTCTTTAAATTCTAAATAGTCTTTCTTTACCAACAAACAAATTGCACCTAGCTCTGGACAAATACTGTCAATGTCCGTAACATACTGGTACAAAAGGGTAACGGCCTTGAAACCCATTGTTTAGTGTGTTTTTCCGGGCTCTGTGCTTTCACTTACAGCTTAATTCACCTAGTGTCCAATATGTGTGTACCTTAACAGCTAATCTTTTTTCATTGGTACAGTCTCGAAACAACTTATAACAATACTCAAGTGCCACAAAATTCCATTGTTATAACCGATAACTGTTATAAACGGGTTGCACGAAGAAAATCAAAATATGGGGACGGCAGGCTGTAGTGAGAAAACTATATTATCAGATGGGATATGCCAACAGACATCAGTGACAAGGATGACAAAGCTGCCGATTTTTCGGACATACTTGAAAATTTGGATGCTTTCACGGCACCACTACAGAGGCCCATAGAGTCAATGGATGAAAAAGTCTGAAGTTTCGGATGCTGAAACTCTTCAAAGTCTCAACTTATTATTAATATTGCATGTCTGAAACTGCATTAACAAGACCCACCACCACTCCCACACTGTAGCGGATTTTAAAAGTCAGCTTTGCTGCAATGCCGTAACGCTATGCGGTGAAGCATACAGTGAATCCGAAGGTGCATGTCCGACTTGCCGATAAGGCTACAAAACGGGTCGTATTATGTGAGCGCGCAGTAGACGTTGGGGTTGAGGGTGGGGGTTGAGCTGCTTGAATTTCTGGTTTTAGTCTTTCAAGAATTTCGCACTTCATTACCTTTTGGCACGGACACCCAGCAGCCAGAATTCATTGTTATAACCGTTAATGTGGCATGCGGGCATTGTAGTAAGCGGGTTATTTCACCATAGAAAACATTAAAAGTTTACGGTGCACCAGCTTCTCATTGTTATAACCAATATATTGTTAAAACTAGTATCATTATAAGTAGGTTTGACTGTACTCATTCATATGAATTTGTGGCAGCAGATTATTCTGGATAGTGCTTAAATGTCAGTATCGCACATATAGGTATGAGACGAGACAAGCAATCGTCTTGTCTGGGTTTGCATGTCAACCTGCACCAATTAGTTCATAAAGACAAAAATCCAGCAGATCCCACGCGCTGTAGGAATCGATGTAATGCGAAGTAGCCTGCAGAGAGCTGCATACATTGCCTTGTTTCCCTTTGAGGAAAATGAAGTCATTCATGTCATAACATCTAGTTCACTATATATCCCATGTTTGTCATGCATGCATGCATGTACAATCTTTTATATAATGAAACGTATGTTCTGGCATATACAATGCATGACCTGTCATTAATGTTCGTCACGCACTCATCTCATGCCATACCAACTTTGGCATATATCCAGTTAACAAAACGGCCAGAAGCACACCAAGACAGTGTCATGTAAATCATGCTGTACATGAGATGCATGTTAGGACCTGTCATTTATGTCTATCATAAAGTCATGCCACGCAATACCAGTTTTGGTGTATATCAAGTTAGGGAAACGGCCGTAGCACACCATGAGCGTGGCATGTAAATCAAGCTGTACATGAAATGCATGTCATGATTGTCATGTCACCCCCTGCCATTAGTATTCATCATACAGCCGCGTTGCGCCATACCAGTATTGGTATATGTCAAGCTAGCGAAACAGCCGCGAGCAGACCATGAGCATGGCATGTAAATCAAGCTCTACACGACATGCATGTCATGATTTTCATGATACCAGCTGTCATTTATGCTCGTCATACAGTCATGTCACAAAATACCAATTTTGGGGTATCTCAAGCCAGTGAACAGGCCGCGAGTGCACCATGAGCGTGGCATGTAATTCATGCTGTACAAGAAATGCATGTCATGATTGTCATGTTACAACCTGTGATTTATGTTCTGCATACAGTCACGCCATGCAATACCAAATTTAGTACGTCAAGATAGCGAAATGGCCGCAAGCGCACCATGAGCGGGGCATGTATGTCATGGTGTACATAATATGCATGTCATGATTTTTATGTTACCAGCTGTCATTTATGTTCACCATACAGAAAGGCTTCGTCATACCAATTTTGGTATATATCCATCTAATTAAACGACCGCGAGCACCCCGAGACCATGTCATGTAAATCATGCTGTACATACATGCATGTCAAGATTTGCATGACAGGATCTGTCACTTATGTTTGTCATACACTCTTGTCACGCCATACCAATTTTGGTGTATATCAAGTTAATGAAACTACTGCAAGAGCACCAACACCATGGCATGTAAATCATACCGTTCATGACATGCACGTCATGATTTTCATGTTATGACCTGTCAGTTTTCTTCATATAGTCATGTTATGTCATACCAATTTTGGTATGCATCCCATTAACGAAAGAGCCAGGAGAGCACAAAGGCGTAGGCGGCTAGAGAAATAGATAGATAGATACGTTCAAAGTCGCAGAAGTTCACAAAGAAATGCTTTGCATTTAAAAGGACAAACGCCATTCTGCACCAGATGTGTGCAGTTATGAACCAGGAGATATAAACATACATAGATTTAATTGAAAATTCCCAACATATGGTATGCAAGAGTATTATATTGCACATCACAGTATTATATGTAGTCGCATTGCGAGTGATACTGCCATATTTCATTCGATCATTTTACACTTTATCCACAATCTGAAAATTCACAGGTTTTCATTCAAGTTTTCGTTCACTGCCAAAAGGATAAGGAAGGGACTACCCTGTCTTTTCCCCTGAAAGGAGAGGGTAGTCTGGCAACATGCTTATAATCTCAAGTCAAATTTGGACAAATAAATGAAAGTGTCTATTAGCACGTCTATCTGCCGGTGCGCATGACACAGGCACTGTGCGTACTTAGCCTAAATGTGTTTTAATGCATTATGCATATGGCCCAGCATTCTTTAGTCAAAAGTTCAAACGGAGCTTGTTCTGTTCATTACTCGACACCCTCTTAACTGCTTTAGCAACTGTTTCAGCACGAAATGTTGCCTGGGTAGTTCCAAGTTGCCATGCAGTCCGTTTATACCTAAACCTGTAGAGAACAGTATTAACATAAAATTGTGCTCTGGTAAAACAAAAATTTCCTACCTTGCCAGGCACGGTCCTACACTGTGGCTGCATAATTCAGGAAACTGTAGGATGTTCCCCAGTAGCAAGAAATAGTTCTCACAAATGTCTGTATGTCACATTCATAAATATGAGCCTACTCGCCATATGCAATTGTAACCGAAAGTAGAAAGCCAAGAGTAGTTATAGATACAAAAACATGTGGCTCTTGGCACTCATTTTAACCCAAATTTTAATTTTCAAAGCCCTGCCTCTAAGCCTTTCCTACTGACAATTGGCCACCATTTTGACATAAACTGCATGACTTCCAAGTAATGCGAGGCCAGCGCTTTTTAATATGCTCCAGAACAGTTGAAGAAGACGTGATTTGTTTTGTTCCACATATTCTGGCACCCAGTGCACAGCAAGGGTGCCACCGTTAAATTGTGTCCACAGTAGCTTAGCAAGAGTCAGCTTCTGGGTTAAATAGTGCGAGATACTTTTCAGAGGGTATATAGTGCAGCAACATTTTGCATACAGTGACCAGAAGGGGCACACACAAGCACTACTCCTCCACTTGTGCTATACAGTTTTTTCACTTGAAGCATCAAACAGCTGAGATGTGTATGCAAAAGCAAAACAACACATCGCAGCCATGACCTGTTTCGAGCTCCTGCAGTCTCTTCCAGTGCTTCTAGTACATAAAGCCATGGCCTTCGAGATGAGCCTTTGTTAATGTGAGAGAATCTTTTTCGGTGTTGTGGTTTTGTTTTCTCACCACTTCATGTAGTCAAACTACAGTATGATTCAGCTGCAATATTTAAAAAATTCATACCGAACTTGTCTGCCACACTGAACGTGCTAAAATGTTTTCACAGCTTGCAGTGTGATGCGTGTGGTTTAACGTGCAATGCGCCATTCACACACGATGAGTTGGTGTCGTGGCTCTACTGTCTTGGATCCTGTGCAGAAGTTCCGACGATACTACTAAAAA
Source organism: Rhipicephalus sanguineus (assembly GCF_013339695.2). Taxonomy (NCBI): domain Eukaryota; kingdom Metazoa; phylum Arthropoda; class Arachnida; order Ixodida; family Ixodidae; genus Rhipicephalus; species Rhipicephalus sanguineus. Next base: position 147,122,143 of record NC_051181.1, on the reverse strand, counting down.
CACGGGGCTTTATTCTGATCCCCTTGAGCATTCCTAGTTTGTTGGTGGCACATGTCAGAAGATCTTGATGGCTCGGATGTCAGAGTGGGGGTTCTCGATGTGCTCCTTGCTCTGCACCAGGCGCAGCTCCAAGAGGGCCGCCGCTGCTGCTGCCGCTGCTGCTGGAGCCGCGGGCTGGGCCCCACCTTCTGCCTCAGGCGCTGGCGCAGAGCCGGCCGCAGCTTCGCCTTCCTTTTCTTTTTCTTTCTCTGCAACACGAGACAAATCCATAGAGTCATGCATCCAACTACCAAAGCTTTGGGGCTCGGATAGTGCTTAGGAGTGTAGCCACACAAGTATTCATCCATATGTCCATTTTAGTCTGCATCTTCAAGATACAATGAGCACAATGAAAAAGCCAACACAAACATTCATCATCATCATCAGCCTGACTACGCCCACTGCAAGGCAAAAGCCTCTTCCATGTTTCGCCAGGCAACCCGGTCATGTGCTTACTGCTGCCACGTTATCCCCGCAACCTTCTTGATCTCATCCGCCCACCTAACTTTCTGCCTCCCTCTTGTGTGCTTGCCTTTTCTTGGAATCCAGTCTGTTACTATTAATGAATGAACAGCAGTGGTCTTGGCTTCGCGCTACATGTCCTGCCCATGTGCATTTCTTCTTCTTGATTTCGACTAAAATGTCCTTAATACCCGTTTGTTCCCTGGCCCACTATGCTGTCTTCTTGTCCTTTAAAGTTGCACCTATCATTTTCCCTTCCGTGGCTCACTGCATTGTCAATACAAACGTTGGCCCAACTCAAACCATGGCCCTTTTAACACAACACCTCCGCTACTTGAAAATAACGAAATTAGATCGGTGGCAGCCGGCCCAACACATAGACCGTGTTTGTTCGACCAGGTCCCAGAATGTAGCGAGCAAGAATAATAATAATAACTGGCTGATAATGATTATATACAGATGAAAATGATGAGGCACATCAAAAGTGCTTAGATATAGACAACAGCAGCAGCACGATCGCAATACACATTCAATGTACAGCAAACAAGGGTGACAAAAGTGCAAAGCAGAAGAGTGTAAACGAAAAAACAGACTGTTGTTTGATAGTGTTATACAATTACAAGTATGTAATACATAAATTATCAGATGGAGCAACTTGAGAAAGAGAATTGACTTTGACATGTACTAAACATCAGGTGCTCGCAACGCAGCCTCTGTTGCTACAAAATATACTTAAGCTGTCCATCTTGAGTGACGTAGTTGGGCATCCACAGCAATTAATACTCCTCTCAACCTTTTTAATTGGCCAGCTTTACATTTTTGAACAGTCTCATACAGTTACAAAATCTATGTGGTTCCCTATAAATTAGGAGTGTGCGAATAGTGAAATTTTATCTCGAACTGAATACTGCTGAATAGAGGCCACAAATATCGAATATCGAATACAAAAGTTTTTATTGAAAATTGAAAGAAAGACCAAAGAAATGACATCTGCTGATGTCCTTGAGCACATAACGCGGTGAGTGACTGCTACCGAGATACTACAAATTGTCATGCAGAAACACAAGCTGTTCCACATGACCTGGCTTCAGGTTCTCTTTCCGTGATGTTACAGTGTTTCCTGCAGTTGAAAACATGTGCTTGCTGGGCACCTCAGTAGCACGGATGGGAAGGTATCACAAAGCAATTTTAACAATACCTGTATAAAGTGCAGTGTCATGCTCTTTCCATTATTTCAAAGGATCATCTTTTCTTGGGATCGGGGGCTCATTGGAGTATTCTCGAACCTCTTGAGTATATGGTCTGAGCTCAGTGTGCTGGTTATTTTTTGACGCTAGTAGTTCAACAGTCTCCCAGAGTGTTCCCTAGTCTTCTTTACTGGAGCCACGATGTACGGAAATGACATGATCGCCTTTAAAATAAATACGCGCTCGCTTTTGAACCAGGATATCGGTGAAAGCTTTAAAGGGGGACATGGCACTTGAAAAAACGTTTTTTATTTCTTGATCGATTTTGATGAAACTTCCTGAGTTTATGTATGTTTATGTGTTAATTTCAAATATGCAATTATTTTTCAAGTATGATGTGTAGTTTTTAAAATACACTATATTTCATCTGCCTTTTGGGGAGCAATATTTTTTCTAAACTAAGTTCGTTACAAAGTAAATCAGCATATCACGATAATCTGCCATCGGAACTGTGTGCAGTGCAATAGAAATGGGTGTTCTAAACCCATTTGAACAAAAGTTATGGTATGTTGAACACTCATGCGTGAAATTCTAGCTTAAAATTGACTCACTCGCAAATGTTGAACATACCATAACTTTGTTCAAATGGGTTTAGAACATCCAAATATGCTTGAACTGAAATCTGCACAAAGGTCGGTGGTCTTCACCGTCCCTCCCTATGCTCCCTTGTTGATTGTGCGTCTTTCAAGAAGGTGTTTTTTACTCGTTCGCTCGTTCATCTGGTTTAACACTGAACTACAAATTTCACCATGTCAACGTTAACCTAAGGTGCCTCATAGGTTGAATTTGCTTGCTTGGAGGGGCCACAAAGTGACAACACTTACTGAGCAGTGTACTGTGGCATTCGGGTTAAACTAATCTAGCCCAATGCTTATGTAAATACCTATCCGTTTGTGTCAACTGGTACACAGTGTTAACTTGTATATTTAAATGAAGCAGTAATTTAATTAATGGGCTGCTGAGCCTGAGTCCGTGTTATATGAAAATGATTTTGCGGTTTAGCTGAGTCTCCAATTTCCATTTTACTATGTATTCATTTACTATGTAGCAAGAGAAAAAGCAAATAGTACACAGAGAGCACTGTGTCATCAGCTTTTTGTCTCGCTGAAAGGGAATCTTTTTATTTATTTATTTTTCTCACTTTCTTTTTATAGCAATAGATACACAAACTGGGCGAAATTGTAATGTGTTTACTTATTACTGTGGCCACACATGACCCCATGGCATGCCCTTCATAAGCGATTAATGTCTACTTTAGCCATTAAACAATCATCAAAACAAAAACAGATTAATTACATCGAGATGTTCTTGCATTGGGGAGCACTCCTATACACAAAAGACTTGACTGGTGTCGGAAAACTTTATTAGCAATCTTTTTTTTTTTCTTGCTTGCCACAAGATCGTGGTCAACTGTGAAACAATAAACACACTCGATAATGGGAACGAAAAAGTAAAACTTACCTGACGCGTGCTTGAACGTCTTTAGTAGAACACCTTGAACAGTGGCCACAGCTTTCTCCAATGCCTCCTAAGCAACAAAGGTTACGTTGCAAAGCAATGTTACTGCATCTAGAAAAAAATTTACTCGAAGAAACTACTACACTGTCTGCATCAACAAACAATGCCTATTCAATTGGTGGAGCAAGAAATAAATATTAACAAAAAACACGAAGAATAGATGCTACGAGTTTCTTTATATTACACAAAAGCATTGTTTCGGCATCAATACAAAGGTAGTCACAGGAATGCCCACTGAATGGCCAAGTGTAGACAATAGACAATAGAACAAAAGGATAAGCTCTCTCAAATGCAAGACAGGCAGGATGTGCTCTTCATACCAGAATAAATGCACTCTTCGATGTAATCTACCGTTTGATAAGGGCGAGGCAGAGAACTATACACTGAGTATGTATATCTGAAATGTAGAGATAGGAAGTACCTCACAAAAAATGCCAAAGATAGAAGCTCTCATGAGTGTCACCTCCACAGGGGTTGCACAGAGATTATAAAGTCTAGACTGAGGCACTGCCTACACTCGGGCAAAGCCACTCCACTTGTTTGTGCCAATATGACAGTGCATTGCTGTTTCAATAGCTGCAGCACAAAGGAATAGTACTATATTGGAGAACAGCGCAAGTGATTAGAAGGTGTGACATGTAGTACTACTCATGTGACACACAAGATTTCAAAACAGCTGTACAAAATATTGTTTTGCTGTCTGAGCAAAGCCATTCTGTCAAGCCATGCCTGCAGCCAAAATGCCAGAACACTGCTTTCTGAATTGCTGCCAATAATAAAAAAAAAGGAGGGGGAATGGGAGGATGACCCTTCTCAAGAAGCCACAATAGACCACACTATAAGCGTAAGAAAAATGATAGGCCAAAAAAACATGTGAATTACTTATTGTACATTTGTATGTTCACGTGTGTTTGGGCTGATCCATGTATATATTTCCAAACATACCTTTCGTGGCTTTGCAACATTACCTTAACATATGTAAGTAAGCATTCTATCAGCATTCTTCCAATATTGCTTCCAACTTTTACACAATGTCCAAATTGCATGAACTACATGCCATGGAACTTAATTTTTTTTGTCAGTGACATTCAGTTATGTATTGTATGTATGTGTTTGATTCAACTGCACAACAACTTTATACAGCTCAGACCACTTATAACGTAACCGCTCCCGTTTACCCTCCCATAGAACTCCATGTATGCGCATACCGCTTATCGTGCAGTCCCCCGAGATGAAAGACCGGTTATAATGCGGCCGCCGGAACGTTCTCAGAGATGCGAGGGAGCGAGCGTGCTTCTCAGCGGAGATGCGCCGGCGGGGGAGAGAGCGGCGGCGGCGTTACGAAGGAGGAGCGGACGCGGAACGAACGAACAAGGAGCGGGGGGAGAAAAAAAAGGGGGATGGCGGTGGGGGACAGCAGCCCGGCGCGGGTGCGTGGCCGACGGAGAAGCCTTTGCCCCCTTGACATGCGCGCTTTGCCCTGGCCGCATGACATGCGCGCTCCGCCACGTACGGGCGCCCGCGTCCGCATCAGGAGCGCGTTACCGCTATTTGTCTCCGTCGGGAAAATAGTTGCTTCGTCGTAGAGCGCAGATATCACGCGTGCAACCTCGATTCCCCCGCAAGTAACAATGCTTTGAGACGCGATTGAGCTTTCGCCTTTGCCACCAACAGGCGGACTTAGAAGCTTGAGAGACTTTTTCAGGATAGTTGCCGCGGCTGTTCTCCCGACCGCGAACCGAAACTTCGTTTCACGCGTGATGCCCTCGGTTTAGCTCGCGAATGCGATCTTTCTACGCCCGATCTCCGTGTTGCCTAGGGCAAGCTTCTCGCGGCGGCATGCCAAGTTGCAACGCGCACGCTAGGCCTAACGAGCGCTAGCTGCCATGTCGGCGGCCGCGGACTACAGAAGTTGCGGTTTGGTGCCGAGTCAATGAAACATTTTGCAGTTGTTGCATTTAGAAGGGGTGACTTACATCTTTAACGAAAACGCGGGCGTGCGTGTGAAACACTCGAGTGGTGGTTTGTGGTCGCCGCCGTTTTCGACATGGTGCACGCGCAGTGTGCTACCGCGGTGACTTTCCGTGACAGCGCATTTCTTCCGCGTTCGTTATGTCGGCACCGCAGGTCCGCGGACGCTAACCGTTCAACATTTGCAAATGTACGCAGACGCAAACTGACGTCTCAGTCGCATGCCTCGATAGTCGGAATCGCGCGCCTACCCGTTGGTCATGTTTTGCACACGTGCAACCTTTCAAAAATGTTGTTTTGGTTATAGTGCGGTACCGCTTATAGTGCGGATATTCGCGACTCCGGCGACTTACGTTATAAGCGGTCTATGCTGTATCTCCAATATTTTTTATACATATAAATCATGCCCTTGCCACACTTCAACTAGCTAAACGTTACATGCAATGGCATTATCCAGTGAAGTATGTCCAAGACTATAGCTTGCATTTGAAACACAATGGGCATGCCGCGACTGGTACATTTTTAGCATACCTACCAGTAATCGTATGCGTGCTCACTTGAGAAGCTACGTGCTGAACCTGCGTTCCAAGCCATTTTATCCTATTTTACATCGGCATTTTAATTCACATAATAAGTGTACTGCATTCTTGGCAATCGAAATACTAAAGATGCATCTTTCATGCTGACCACACGACGTCTTACAAACCTTCAGGTTGTTTGTGCGTGTAATCCAGGCAAGAATGCAGGCAGCCAACAGGTCGCCAGTGCCGGTGAATTGCGCATTGATGGCAGGAATCTCAATTTTGACGGCGCTCCGCTGTCCTCCCTTCTTGCTGCTGCCGTACAGGTAGATCTCCTTGGCCGTGTCGCTTGGTCGGTACGACGTAAGCACCACAATCGGGATGCCCTTTGTGTGCAATACATCCATCGCTTCCAACACCGTGCTCTCTGTTGTGATTTGCTTCTCTGAAAGGAGCCTGCAATGAGCAACGCAGTCTTTAGCAACAACATTTAAATGGACATAAAAGAAAAAGAAACGTTGAGCTGCACTATAGTAAATTGCACATTAACAAAACCAAAACGACACCCTTACTGTGAAAAAAAAAAAAGTTTAGGTCATTAAAACAGCCACAAACTTTATATAAATAAAGTCAGAGCACACAGAGACCAGCTATACTTGTGTATGAAGATATATATGCATGCGGGCCATCAGTAATGTCACCAGGATTATCACAAGATAGTCCTGGGAACGTTAATTAATGAAAAGTTTTGTGAAGAGACATTTGAAAGCTTTACTCTGACATAGCTTCACTTACATTAATGATGTACGATTACTGCTGTTGACAGCAACATAGAACAGCTGAAATGTTAACACAAGTTTTGTAGCACTAACAGATTGTTATTGGCAGTCGATGATGCAAACAGAAACTATACTCACTCTAGTTCGTACTGGTTTGGCGTGACCACATCGGCCATGGCAACAAGACGGTCCTTATAGATGTTCACTAGGCTTTGAGGCACATACTGGATAGGGGAAAAAAAGGCAGAGGCAAATGATCAAAATGATCTTACAAGGTAAACTAAAGGCTTCTTGATCCATATAAATAGATACTATATGAGCGTAGAGATAATAAAATTAATGAGGCAGATATTTCGTTCGAACTAACCCAGCTAAGGCCCTGTTTAAGTTTTCATTTCACGGGGTTGTTCGCAATAAACATTTATCGTACGTGGTTTTCCTTGTGTGGTGTACATACCAGAGAAATAACACAGACACAGATGAACTATACAATGCGAGAATGAAATGCAAACTTGAGAAAATGAACTAGTAAACGAACTTCCCTTCTGCATTTGCTGATCTGCAAGCCACTAGGGTAATTAATTTACACAGGCTTTCTATGGTGGGTAACGGCAGAGTGTTCTCAGCACCCAGTTGTGCCAAGATAACACATCTCCCTTTCAAGTAATTAGATAATTATGCAATTAGGTGAGTAATTAGGCAATTGTCTGAGAAAGATGCTTGTGTTTTCCTCATAGCTTCCTGCTGCTTGCAGGTGCATGATAATATGTCCACTTCATGAGACTTCGGTTCGCCTCCAAGATTTGTCGAAACTCATTTTCCAGTGCTCTATAAATGGAGACCCGATGAACAGCTCTTCTTTCTTGAGGGTCCCGATGAATTGAGCTGTTATATCGCACACTGCCCCACTCAAAACAAAGGCTACGCTACGATAAGGAATGTCTGGTGACAGCAGATTCTTGTCAGTGAAATGCACGCAGTCTTCTTCTCAGATAAGATAACTGCACTAAACTGATGCTCACAGCAGCAGAGTTTCTTTGCCAATATGAATGCAGCAGCTTTTCTGCCACACAAGCACAGGTCCTTGTTTCCTGAGCAGTTTGCTAAATTATGGTGCAATAAACTAACCATAACTTTAGTCATAAAGAACAGGGGAAAAATGTTGTTTTGTTTGGTCAGCTTGCTGCTCTTGCAAAAGAAAAAAGAATGTTTCTCTGGCAATGTCTTAAGAAAATATGAAAAAGCTGCCATATTCTTTCCTAACTTTTTTTTCTTTTTGATTTCAAACACATTAGAGACATTGGTAAATGTGAAAGAAGGTTCCGTTAATACACTGAACAGCAGCCATCATTCAAGACAACCAGAAGCCTCCCTGTTTTAGTGAATTTTGCACCTTCTTTGTTTTAACGGTGTGTAACGAAATACAGTCTAGTGTCTTTTTTTTCTGATCATCTCAACAAAACATGGTATACACAATTGACCCTGGCACAAGTTAATCCACAACACTTAAGAGGAGCAAAGATCTTGAACGGAACGCGCAAGGGTATTATTTATCGTATTCCAGACGCAAACTGAAACATTACATGAGCACAGCAATAAATGGGGACACGCTTAAAAAGATACACAGACAGCCCATGTAGAGAAAAAAGCAAAAAAAAAACTAGTTTGAAATGCCATGGCCTTCCCCCACAATGCACTTGAGTTGCAGGGTCAATTGGAGCCAAGGGTGCATGATTGGTGCACAAAATAAGGCTGATGGTTGCATCGGCCAGCGTCTTGGTTAATATGACAAAAACGGCAAATTATACAAAAATAAATAACATTGATAACGTAGATTTGTGTATTAGTCTCTAGTGCCTTTAGATGCATAAACAGTTAAACCAGTTACGGTCCTCTAATTCCACTGTCGAAAATATTAATTTGTTGGGAAAGAACGTCATTCTTCAGTACATTAAGCTGTAGCACTTTAGCTAGTTAAACCACCTTTCAGTCTTACTAAAAAGTCATTCGCTACTTCTTTTTAATTCATTGTAATTAACAAACATTGAATATCTGCATGAAGTATGGTGATACTTACTAGCTTTCCATTATCTCCCATTACAGGATCACATACTGCAAGTAGTGAAAGAAGGACAACAATTTAATGTTAGTTGCTAATACCAATAAGACAAACATTTTTATCAAATGACATTGTTTCGTGGCCACTTACCATACATTAACGAAGAATTCTCTTGCTTCAACTCTTGCACTATGTCGGCTACCTTGTTGAGAAAAGAATCTGAGCCAACATAACCTGAAAACCATGTTTGAAAAACTATATGCCAAACTGCACTTACAGGCACGTGCTGCCACATACATATCAAGACTTCAACGCAAGATTGCAGGCGTACCTGTTAATATGTGCGAGTACTTGGTTATTCTGTTCAGCTTCAGGCCATCGTAAAGGTCTTGAAGCTCTTCAGCATTCAGTACTTGTCCTTTGCAAAACGGATATCCTAGAATATATTGCAGGAAAGAAGAAGAACGTCAAAAGCTCCATTGAACCGTCCCGCCTGGAACTTGTCACGGTACACACGTTGTCATACCTTTGGATTAGTTAAAAATTCAGAAAGAAATCGAGCGACTTTCTCTCTGAGATACGGCATGAAAGACTGACAGATCGCTTAACTGCTTTTACAAAGCGGTCTCCACGGTGCCAAATTAGCCAAAAAAAAAAAAATGTAGCTGACTCACCGGTGTGGTTGGTGAATTGTACAGAGTTGATGAAGTCCACTTCAAAGCCTAGAGTCTGTCGCGGGGAGGAATTCAAATGGTACTGCGATCATTTTTCAGGCCGGGTCTTCAAGCACTACGAGCAATGCATGCTCTTGCGATGACCGGAAAAGCATGCAGAGTAATTGAAGACGTTAACGACAACCCGGAACTAACCTGAAGAGGAAAGCAGGCGCTTTTGTTACCGACGTATCCCGAAACCACATGGCTTTGTATGGACAGCACACGGTAGTCGCGAGCCATCGGTCCGGAGGCAGCTAGCTGGGCTTTCCCCTCGGCAATTCACGGGCGGTGGTCTGTACAGACTGCTCGCCGCTACCTTGTCGGAGCGCGGCACGCCCGATAGCAACGAGGCGTCAAGCAGAGCACGGGAAGACACGTGACGGCGGCAATGAAATAAGGCCCAAAACAGGCCCGCGACTTCGGCAGCTGCGGCGAGCGCACAGCGAAGCCGCCAAAACCGCAGAAACGAAACCAACAGCAACGCTAGACTGGATCCGCTTGACTTGACTAACTTGTCAAACTTTTTGCTGCGGTTGTTTTTAAACATGACGGCCATGACGCAATTGCAGTACGCAAAAGCATAGCCTTTGAGACTTGTAGTTTAGACTCGGGATGGCTGTCGCTTAAGAAGTGATATTAGCGGCATTTATTAGAAAAAAAATTGTTTTTTCAAGTATTTCAAAGGCTTTGAAGTGATAAAATTTGTCACAAATTTTGTTTGCGATAAAAATTAACAGTGAAACTACGGCTGGGATAGTGTCAACCAGCGATCTGACTGACTCTGCGTGTCGGCTGCTGCCGTGCACGTAAACGTGTAAGCAGTGGTTTTGCGCAAGATGTAGGCAAATATTTACCTGCCAAATTAATCGCGACTTTTCAGAATCGCCCTCATGATAAAATTTGAGCGTAGATGCATCGGTTTTGTTGCCGGACACCGTCGAGTGGAACCACACTGTGTTGTACAGTTCGTTCAAAGCGGTATTGAATGAAAGGTCACTGTGGCCGCTGTCGTTACCTCGAGCTGCGCACATGCGTTTGAAATGGACTTGTGTGCCGCGTGCGTCGTTGAAACTGTACGTTCATGTTCTGACGGAAGCTGACATGCAGCTATAACTGGTTGATCTTGTATAATATCGTACGTAATAGTCACAAAACGGCAATATGATAGCAATTACAGCCGGATCGCTCTCGGCCTGCAAAGCCTTCCACTTTCGACATATCGCTCGAGCTTGGCGCGGTGGTAAGCATTGCTTTGAGCCGGTGCGGCTGGTCACGAACGTGAGAGGTGAGAAACTGAATAAACACTGCAACTCAAATGTATTAAGCGCGATGCGTCATACATAAACTCTGCATTTCGATACGTACAGATGATACCGCTAGCGACGATGTGCTGTCCATCTATTACCGGCTACTCGGTCAAGGAGAGCTACTTCCCGATGAAAATCAGCTGAAGATCGCCCAGCTGCTGAAGGAACTTCAGAACAAAGTTGCAGGTTATACGCCGCACATCCCAGGCATGTTTGAAAAGGTAAAGTAATGCTATTAACTCCAGGCAGTTTAAACATGCAAGTGAAAACTATTTTTACAGTGGTTATTCAAGGCAAAAAAGCCAGCCGACAAGCCACAGGGATTGTATATATATGGCGCTGTGGGTAAGTTTTATTGCATTCTTAAATGCTACCAAAGATTTACAATTGTCATACAATTTGTAGTGCTACATCCAATCAGGTTTCGTAGTAAGTGTGGGCATATGCGTGTCAATCACACATATGCCTAGCACGATGCAAATAACTTTATTTTGTAAATACATGTGAGGCCATTTTCTTTATGTAAATGTAATTTTGTCTCTGTGAATTAACTATAATTCCGCATTTCTTATCGTCCGCTCAAGGTCGAGGCAAGACAATGTTGATGGACATGTTCTACGAGTCCACAACAGTGGAGAGCAAGCAACGAGTCCACTTCCATTCATTCATGCTGGATGTTCACAACCGTACGTTCGTTCTCTTTTGCATATAGCTGTATGTCTCCACAATTACTCTGAATGACAACAAATTAACTATAATAATAATAATAATTGTTAAGGTTTAATGTCCCAGAACCATGATATGATTATGAGGGACGTTGTAGGGGAATAAAAATTTCATGAAGTTCATAATTATGGTAAGGCAGAACTCGAGAACGAATACACAAGGAACGAGAAGAAGACAAGGCAACACACGTCTTGTCTTTCTTTTTGTTCCTTGTGTATTTGTTGTCTAGCGCTGCCTTACCATAATTATGAACTCAAACCAACTTGCCCACCTATCCATTTACAATGTTCAACTGGGCATTTTGAATTTGCAGAAGTATGTATACATGCTACTATGCATTTAATGCTTTTGTAAAGGACTCATTGTTCATAAAGACTACCTTCACTTGTTCTCGGTCGATAAGGATGCAGATAGTGCAGTAAATACACCACTGCATCCTTGGCCGAGAAAGAACGTCAAACGGTGCGCGTCTCCCTTTTTGTAAGGTGCACTTTATAATCATAAAACAACGAGCCTGTCACGGATCCTTATCAGAGAACCGTGAAAAGCACTTCTCTCGGAGAGATATCTTTCTTTTAATGGCTGCTTCATCAGCTCGCTGTTTGAGCCCCTTATCTCTCCTTGGCAGGCATCCACAGCTGGAAGCAAGAGTCGGCCCAGTCCGGCCGAGGTCGCAAGTCACCTCAGTATGACCCAATTCCGCCTGTTGCGGAAGCAATCTGTGCCCGAGCTTGGCTGTTGTGCTTGGACGAGTTCCAAGTGACTGACATCGGTGACGCAATGATCCTCAAGCGCCTATTCAGCCACCTGTTCAACCTGGGTGCTGTGGTAGTAGCCACGTCAAACCGCAAACCTGATGGTATGTGTGGGCCTTTGTGTACCAGGAACTGCAATTCTGACCAGCTGCACTTTGTTGGGCTGAATGAAAATTTTCGGTATCTCGGGTGTGAAGAAACACTAACAAACACTAATACATTATAAAGTACCGTTTGAGGGGTTATATTTTGAAGGTTCTCTTTTCATTTATTTGGTAGGAAAGCACTGAAATTAAAGGCAGAAATTTGCTTTCCTTAAACACTCACAAGAACTGCATTGCCAGTACATCAAGGTTAAGTAACAGATGTTGAAGTACTTTAGTGCAACAGGCCCATTTATGAATGGAGAAAGTGCTTTAACCTCACTAGATTTGAGCCTTTGGGTTCTTTAGAAGTCCATGATTCCTTTCTCATTGTTGAGAATTTTCATGCAGATGCTGTCAGAATTCATAATATTAGGCAGCCAACGCAAAAGCTTTATGCTGGCATCGCCAACCATCTTTTCTGTTTTTCTTACCACCTTTAGTGGCATTCGAACTCTCTGCACATGCTGTAATTAACTGACATTTTCCAGTTTTTGGAAGTGAAATTTATAAATCTACCTGAAACAAGTAGGTCCCTAACCCTTTAGTGTTCTTTCAAATTTTGAGATATATCGCAGCATACATAGCTCTGAAATTTATAAGCTTGCTATCATGTTCGTATGTAGCGGTAGCTCATTTGGCACTGGCCCTGCGCACTATTGGCAACCATGCATTCAATCCGTTCCTGTGATAAGTGATTGAGTTTCACTGGCGTCAACGATTTGCACAGTAACTTGACATAGGGTTAGCGGGCAGCAATCATGCAAAATTACCGCAGACCTTGCCATTACACTGTTCTGATGCCCCGCCGGTTCATCCTTTATTCTCTGTGCAGATCTGTACAAGAACGGCTTGCAGCGCAGCAACTTCGTGCCTTTCATTGACGTCTTGAAGGTATACAAATGCAGGACTCTTCATGATTCCGTTATTAGACAGAAGTGTCTTTTTTTTTTCATTACATTCTCTGCAGAAAAACTGCTTACCAGTGGCTCTCGACTCTGGTGTTGACTACAGGATCCAGAAAGGTGCCACCAAGACAAGCTTCTATTTTGTGTAAGTATAAGTCAACTCACAGTCATTTTGTCAATTTAATCACATTCAGGTTCTACAATGCTGGCAAGTTAGACGTGCAAGCACACTAAAAATATATGGGTGAAGCAAGTGGAGCATATCCCACACATACTTAAGGTGTAAGCAAGGCATTAAAATAGTACTTTCATCATCTTAAGCTTTTAGTGCGAAACCAGAGAGAGACTGTCTAGACACGACACAAATGCCACAAGTGCATGTGTTTCTCATAGACCTGCATACGAAGCTGCACCCCATTTCAAACAAAACATTGCTGTATTAGCAGGTGTGGATGTCTGCTCGCTTTGTTATCTGTTTTTCTAACACCAGAAAACATTTTTTTCCCCGTTTTCTTTTTTAACATTAGTACCTTTAAAGTGGTCGCGGAAAGAAGAGACCACAAAAGACCTTCAGTATTGGTCACTAGAAACTACATGTTTAATTTGAGCCATCATACTGTTATGGTATCGCATTTTACAAAACACTGTTCCACAAGATTTTATGGTGAAATAAAGCTGCTATCATAGCTATAGTACTTTTGTGGGGTTACTTGTGCTTCCCCTAACAGTGGACAACCCTGTGCAATTAGCAATTTCCTATAAAAAGTATGTGCTAGGTTAAAATAAGCATTGCACAAGTGGAAGCTGAAGTCCAGCACCTACTTAGATATTGAAAACATGCCACCTGGCCGCTAAGGCCTGATTGCTAAATTTTATTTATTCATAAAATCCATTGGACATTAAACATTGAATACAAATAAGATTGAATACAAATAAGCATTTAAACAAATGTAATCAATAAAAAAGAGGCACTGCTGTTCAGTAACAAGCTCAACTAAACGTGTCACAGAATTTCTCTTATCAGCCTATGTAAACTGAATGAATCATTTGATATAAATTGCGTTTAATTGCGTGCAAAAGAAATTCAGGAGCCGTCGCCCTGTCGGGACAATGGGGGCAAGCAAAGATTAGCATGTGCGTGCCTTACATACTACTACTATTCTTACTTTCTTTCTATAGCATTGTGCAATGCTCCCTCCTAACTGTTTCCTTCCTCCATGCCGGCAATTGGACTGTCATGCATGTACTTAGCAGCACAACACTTCAGTTGCTAAAGGCAACAACGACGGTCACGCGTTCATATCCAGGCAACAATGAAATGTGGCAACGTGAAATGACAAGTCAGCTTGATAAAAGATCAGAAAACGGCTGATCGCCCACGATCGAGAGAGCATCAATTATTGGAAAACTGCACGTAGAGATACGCATGTGACTGGCACACCTTCGAGGGCCTTATTTGTGTACCTCCCCATTTCTTCACACTTGCGGACATCTTTTCTTTTTTCTTTTTGCGGTCACACCTACAACACCAATTCGCAAGGTACGAAAGCTTCGCTTAATACTTGAATGGTTCAGCTAAAACCTTGCTGTGTAAAGTGAGACTGCACTTTGTCATAAGTTGAGGTGGTGCTTTGGTCTAGTCATAGACGTTCAGTTACAGCGTTTTCACCACCCATTTGTATTTGCAGGAAATCCGAGTGCGATGCAGACAAGGAGTTGGACAGGCTGTTCAAGGTCTTGGCCAGCCAAGAGAACGACAGTGAGTGGTCATGTATTGCATCAGAAGTCAGGGATAGAAGCGCAGTGCATGTATGATTACCTAATATGTACCCTGCAAGTACTCATGGACATGTTACCATCAAAAGGTAACAGCATTACATTTAGAGTTACCTAGAACAGGTAGTCTTGTTATGATTGCATTTACAAGTTGCGACAAGGTCCATACCCTTGTAACACAGGCCAACTTAAGTGCACTTTGAGGAAGTGCACTTTACCGGTAGTGTCATTTGCACGCTATCACATGGGAACGCTTAGTGCCAATTGCTGCAAAGTGCACTTGCCAGCGAGGGCGTTCACCAAACCAACGCTTCCTCTAATAAGATGCCTGCAGCGTCGCTGGCTATCCCATTGTAGCCGTCCTGCCTTGAGTTGTGGTCGCTTGTCAAGAGATGGCGCCACGTACTACCCTATTGTTTTCAATGGGGCTGGCTTGGTGTGACGTCGGGGGTGGTAATGTGCGCACGCGCAAATGTGTTGCAAGCGGCCACCGCAAAGATCACCAGCTACCGCCTCCATTAAAAACGAGGAAGGAGGGAAAGGGAAGAGCAGGAGGTATTTGGCTTATGCAGCAGGCATCTTTCTAGAGGAGGCGTTGGCCAAACTCACTTTGCTGCAACGGAGTGTCTAGCCTCGTTAGTAGTGGCTCGAAAGTAAACAAGTTATTATTAGAAGCTGAGTTCATAGTATTTTGTAATATATCGTTTTCGCTATTAGGAATATTGTTATGCATCAAAACATGCTGTAGCACAAAAAATTACTTCGCTATTCTCGCTCTCGGGCTGTTTACACCCACGGCTGCCAGGGCCATGCCAAACACACACCATGCAATGCCCACATCTGCCACGTTCGTACCTAAAGTTTATGTAGGGACTGCTTATAGCTGTAATGCATTCATTATTACTTAAGAAACATTGCGTGAAACAACATATATCCATTGTGCTACTTAATTACCCATTGCCATTACCATCATTTTCAAAGTACTCTTCCCTGTCTCGTGTAGCAGTGCCCCGCCTGAGTGACATTCTTGGGGCGTAAGTGCACTCGCTGAAAATGACGCTAAGTTTGCCAGTGTGAACAGGGCATAACTTATAGTTGGAGCTATTACTGTTCCAGCCTCCCCTCGCTCATGAGAGACCCTACATTGATCACGAGGAGGGGGTAACACTCAGACTCAAATGAAAAAGTAACAAGTTAAAGCTAGACTGAAAAAAATGACTGGCTATCAGTAACATGCTATTGGTAACTAGTTATCATCCAAGACTGCTTGCACCCTTTGGATTGTCTTTCTTCTTTAATTAGCATACACCTATAAACTAGAAACATACTCAGCACAAGACAGATACATATCTTCTTTTGCTAAATTATAAAGCTGTAAACTTAATCATTGAAGTTCTTTAAGTTTCGCAGTTTTCAAGTATTCGTGTTTAAAGATGTTTGCGGCATCAATCAGAAGTCAAGTTGCTTCAGTTACTATGTGTCAGTGGTTCATTTTAAATCCTATAAACTGATGCATTGTAATAAAAAAAATTAAGACAGCTTTGCATTAGTGGTGCCAAGCCTGAAGGAAGAGTGGAATTGGCAGCCTTCCTTGTTTCTGTTTTTCTCTTTCTCTGTTTTTTATTTATTTTTTTGTCTTTTTTCTTGCTAATTCTTTCCTTCTTTATTTATTTCTTAATCTTTCTTCCCTTTCTTTGTCTCTTTCTTCGATTTTCTCTGTCTTTATTCCATTTCTTTTTCTCTTTCTTTCTATGATATGCTTTACTCTCTCCACTTCTTCTTTCGCTCCTGCTCACACCTCTCATCCTCACTTCTTTTTCCCCACCCCTTTGCTATACTATACTGTACAAGGCTATGCTATGCTCTGCTAGCGTGCCTGGAGAGCAGAGTGGTTACCACGCTCGCCTTCAAATCGTGGGTGTGTGGGTTCGAATCCTGCCTCGTCAAATTTTTTTCGCCAAGAATTTCTCTCTTTCTCTTTCTTGTTCTCTCTTTTTTCTTTCTCTCACCTATCAGAGTTATCAGAATTGTGCGCCGGATAAATCGGTGCACATGTTCTTTGAACGAAGATGACGAAGAGGACAAACAGGAAGAGGATGAACATAGCGCATAATTATCTGGGGACGGATTACAACCAATGGCTGGAATAAACAGCTCTGCCGTTGAAGAGAAATTCTGTGTTGTAATGCTTCTAGATAAAGGTCAAGCCAGAGCCTCCTTTTAATGGCCAGTAAAGAAAAAAAAAAAGTTTTGCTGCACCACATCGAAACACACTTGGCAGGTGACGGGAAGTGTGTATGTAGTAGCAAAAAGGCGTCTCTCTATGTCGCAGTCGTTCGACCACGTGTCCTCACCATCAAGGGACGCAACGTTGAGTTCCGCAAGACATGTGGCCGCATTCTGGATGCTTCATTCTCGGAGTTGTGCGATCGGGTGAGTAGGAACGAACATTGTCAAGATTTACATTTGCAAAAAACAGACACAGTTTACTAACTTTCAACTAACCAATACAAGTAAAGGTCCATGTGCAGCTGTTCTTGCGTGAGCAAATGTGAACCTCGACAGATTCACGTCTAGCCCAACTGCAACTAGCCCAACTTATTACCCTCGCAGAACAATGTCCCATTTTTCACCTCTGGTGACACCACAAAGAAGATTGAAGACATTGACAACTCAACAAAGCAGTGTGCCCAGTTCTGTCGGACAAGCGATATCTGCAATGTTCGGATGTCATATGATTACCTAACATAGTACAGTAGTTTGGCCACCTCAGTCATCATTGCATAGCATGCACGACGCCGCTGTGATGTGTAGGCCGTGTCATCAATGTTAAATGCGTAAAAGATTTTTGCCACACCGTAAGATTGCACAGCCATTCACATTACCACTCAACTAGGTGCGCCCAAGATATGATTACCTTCAAGGCAGCCGTCACCAATCAGGATTTGTTCTGCATCTTGGGTTGTAATTAGGGGTGTGCGAATATTCGAAATTTCAAATATTTTTCGAATAGTGTTTGCTATTCAATTCGATTCGCACAGGAATTTTAATATTCAAACTATTCGAACTTCCCAAAAACAAATACAGTCAACGTCCGACTGAAAGTGACCCCTTCAGATTTTTAATATGCTTCACCTCATTACACTCGTATTGCGGCAAAGCTGCCTTTCAAGCTCCGTTACGGCCGAACTTTGCCAAGACACGTCCGATTGGAAGTGGTCCCCTAGATTTTTCAATATGCTTCACCTCATCACGCCTCGGTATTGAGGCAAAGCTGCCTTTCAAGCTCTGCTACGGTTGCAGATGTACTAACTCAAGAAAACGCTGGTTCCAATATGGAGATGAAAGACGTGGCAGAGGTGGGGGCTCAATCAATGCTGTTTTGGACCTGAAATTTGGGCAGGAAGTCCTAAAAATCGGAAGCCGAAGCTTTTTAGCATCCAAAATTTCAGATGTTCTTATATATCGACGTCTACGAGGCAGATTTGGAGCTCCGAATTTCAAGGGAGCGCACCTTTGTTCGCCACATCACCAGTGCTTCATCAACCTAGCGAAAAGAAACACTTTCATGTTACTATCTCATAAGAAGATGCTTAGGAATCCTCTCTTTCTTTTCTGCAATTTCGCTTCGAAGTATTCGAAAAACATTCTAGAAATATTCGAAAAATATTTGATTCGCACTCACACTTCAATATTCGAATTCGCTTCGCACCCAAAATTTTGCTGTTCGCACAGCTCTAGTTGTAATTATTGCTTTTCTGTATGTATGTCCACCCAACCCTCATGTAATGCCAATTCAAGGCCTGAAGGTATTGAGATATAACAAAGAAATCTTGATCAAATACAACAAAGCACCTTCACAACTACGTTAGCATTGAGTTGCATTCAAGACATGTTTAAACAAGTCTCGCACTTCATTTTGCCTGTGCTGTAGCTTTATTAAGTGGTGCAAGTGCTGGTCTCATGTACTGCTCTTTACTCATGCAGGCAGTTGGTGCCGTTGATTATCTGGCACTCAGCCAGATATTTCACACGATACTGGTTCGAGATGTGCCCGTGATGACCCTACGTGAGAAGACCCAGGCACGCCGGTTCATCACCCTGGTGGACACCCTGTACGACAACAGAGTCCGACTAGTCCTGTCGGCCGACGCTCCGGCAGACAAGCTCTTCCAGGCGGTCAAAAGCGACGGCAGCCTGACCGACGAGAACCGCTCGCTCATGGACGACTTACAAATTAGCGACAAGGTAGGGCGACTTCTTTCGTGCCTTTTTACATTTGTTGGGAACTTTGGAAGCAGCCACTCACGCTTGCATTACTGAAACCTTTCAGGAAGGCCCACCTGTAAGTACAAATGATGCTAAAAGAAAACATTTGTTTCTGGCATCACCACATTAGCAGAATAAACTTGCTCTAAGTCTGTTAAACAGGGGTTTCCTTCACATATACACTGAAGCTTTGTGCCACAACTGCTCTTACTTCTGTTGTATGTGCCTTTGTCTGACAGTTAGGAAGCCTTTCAATTTATCACTATCTGAACTTTTTTTTTTGGAAGATGTCATATAATGCTAACTAACAATAAACTTTATAGCATAAATGTAGCCTCAAGCACAAGGTCATTCTTTTGATGAATGCAACAATTGCAGTGTGTCTAGCAATGAGTTATTGTAGCAATAACTTTTGTAAATTGCCGTCATGTACAGACTGACAACACTTAAGTTACCCATACAAGCAGTACACTTCTGTACTAGTAGGTGCTGTGGATATGTCTTAATAAATAAGATATAATATACAGCAGACTCTCGTTAAACGGAGCCTGGAGGGACCAGGAAAATATTTTCTGTTTGACAGAAGTTTCATTTACTAGGAGATGAACAGAAGCGCAGAATTCAAGTACGAAACCAATCATATTAGAGGAAGTTGTTCCATTTAAGCAGCAATTCCATTTTAACAGATTTCTGTTTACCGAGAGTCTACGTACCTCAAGAGCAAGTGGTACTAAACAACTGATTGTGTATGTTCACTCGTGCTGCAGGACGTGAGCATCTTCAGCGGCGAAGAGGAAATGTTTGCCTTCGAACGGACAGTGTCGCGGCTCAACGAGATGCAGAGTGAAAATTACTGGGCGCAGGCGAGCAAGGATGTTTATTAGGGCCTCACTGCTGCTGGGTGCTGCGGGCAATCTGTTCTTTGAGCACCATGATGCTCTGTCGCTGGTCCGGAGGCAGCAACGCGATCTGCTGGTCCGAAAGCTGCAGCACCTGTACACAGAGAGGAAAGCCATCACCAAGTCTCATACGGCAAACCGCTGTTTCACTGCATTTAGTGCCTCAACCAAACACCACAGGAGCCAGTTCGTATCTTGTAGATACAATGCGAGCCCCTGATATGGCAAACTCTAATTGCCTGTACATCTATAGTGGTGAAACCTTATTTTTTTGCTTAAACCAAAAACATGCAGCCCTTATTTTGATGAGGACAACAGATGCTATGCTTAATCAAGATTGGAAAGTGAGGTTTTCCAGAACATGGAGGCGTTATTTTGTCAGCAGAGCGATTTGTAATGCTGAAGTAATGCCGAGGTTTCAAACAAAACACAGGCCTTATCAATCTATTGAGGGAAACAGTGTAACAATTGTTACGCCTAACGACAAAGGAAAATGGAGGTTTTTAAACGAATGAAGCAGTTCTTTTGTTAGCAGTGTGTTTGGTGTGATGACAGTAACGGAGAGATTTTAAAGAAAACATAGGACAGACTTAGATACTATACGTAATGTTTTGGGGCTGTGGCAGTCGCAATACTTTGTAAAGAAATTGATGTGTAATGGAATGTGATGAAATGTAATACCGTTTTGTTGGTGCCTTGTTTATTGACTTCATGGGCAATTACATTTTGCACACTGTGATTAAACAATCTTCACGATACAAGACACTAATGAAAGCCTCTTAGTGACTTGCAATGACATGTTAGCGACACATTGTATAAATGCATGGTAGCACTGGATTATTTGCCAAGCAGTGATGCAGTGGCTTGGGCTAGATGTTTAGCAGCACACTAAATTATGTTATATTAACCCATATATGCCCAAACTTAGAGAAAATGACGAAATAAATATTTTTTTTCACAGAAAGTGTACTTCTACCCTCAAAAGAAAGCACAAGTTTTTTATTTACTGTCAGGTAAACGCAACATTGTTTTTCAAGCCGTCCTATACATAAAGGACATTGGGCATTAGGGGTGCTATGTGCGGGTGTGGTAAGCCTTGAAACATTTCACGTGCACACCGACATTGCACTTCTTCCTCTCCATGACGTATTTCACACAAAGCACGCGTTTACCCAGAGAAAGTGGTCGGCACGTGGCAGCATGAAAAGCAAGCAATGTCTAAGCTTGCACACGTTGAGAACGAGACCTGCTTGATGTGGTGTAGGTGGCTAGTCATCAGCTAA
Organism: Rhipicephalus sanguineus; assembly: GCF_013339695.2. NCBI lineage: Eukaryota > Metazoa > Arthropoda > Arachnida > Ixodida > Ixodidae > Rhipicephalus > Rhipicephalus sanguineus. The sequence continues at coordinate 147,100,765 of NC_051181.1, read as the reverse complement.
AGAAATAGCGATGTTGGAGTGCATCAAAGAAGCGTCCTATATGTAGGACACTGGGTTAAATGTGGGATTTAGTATCACAAAATTGCAGTTGGTTATGAAGGTTGCCATAGTAGATATTTTAATTTTGCATTATGGTGACCTCCAGATTAATTCCGACAACCTTGTGTTCCTTAACAAGTACGTAGGTAAGTGCTTTTGCACTTAACCCCTCATATGTAGCGGCTGTGGCTGGAAATGAAGTTCCTTGTCTCATTATTGGCAGCATAAAAGCCAGAGACACTTAACCACTTCAGCGAGTAAACAGCATGCTACAATATTGGCATTTAGTACTTGCAACACCCTAGGGATTGAATGATGTTCTCTATGGGCAAGAATTATGGGATGCACCGGTAACGAAGCTAGCGCATGTATGGAAAAAATTGCCACGCTTGCAATCTGTAGTGCTATAAATGCTCATTAAATGATCTTACGTCGCATGAAGAAAAACTGCTGACTGTTAGAGCCGTCTTGGGCAGTCAAAACGGGAACTTCATGTGGCAATGCAATATTCACTGGTGGCAAGTATGGTTGCCAAGCCTTTAACATTTGAACCATTTTTGGAGACTGTACGCAATTATATTTAGGTCAACATTAATTACCACATACACATCATTAGCAATACATTTTTTTATTTGATCTGTTAGGGCCTGAGATGAGCTTTTGATTCGATAAGGCTATGTAGGTGGCCAGGTTGTGCTCGGAGAACAGCAATTTTGTCTGGCGGCTTTTAGAACAGAATTTAACCCTTCGACACACTATGTACACAATTGCGTACACCACTTGTTTTTGTTAGCTGTATCAACTAGTGGCTAAGAAAGAGCTAGATACATCGAGCTTTGGATGAATTGAACCTCCTGGATAATAAATTTGTCTTAATTTAACTTCATTTTGCAGTGTGCTGTTGCACACGATTACTTTGCTGACGGCACTACCCTATCGACTAGGCTTGTGCGAATATTCGAGCACTTCGAATATTCGAACGAATAATACAGTATTCGAATTCGCTTCGATTCGAATTTAAATTATTGAAAATTTCGAAGTATTCGAAAGGAACGAATAGGTGTATATTAATCCGCTTGTAACCCCCCCTGTGAAGGTGGTTTCACTGCAGTGCAGGGGTGCTATACCGTGAATACACCTTTCTAAAAAAAAGTCCGCACTGTCCGCTTGTAATTTCCTGTAAAGGTGGTTTCACTGCAGTGGAGGGGTGCTATACCGTGAATACACCTTTCCAGGGAAAACCCGCACTGCCGCGAAGCCCCGCTTCAAGGTTAAATGAACATATTACCCTCACATCGATTCATCATTTTTTTAAGTTTAAAAACTTGTTCTACCAGCTTATATGCTCCAAGTATAGTAAACTTTAAAATGTAACATATTTTTACAGGTTATCACTTGCATTCTGCTGAAAGCCAAATCCTGCTACTATTAAAAGTTGCTTCCACTTCCTTTGAACCAAAAAGAATGACATTTGCACATGCCTTGTTACAATTAAAAAAAAAACGTTGTGCAGGTTGGTTGGGTCATGACAAATATGCTCATTTTTCTTTATAATGTGTGATATATACTATTTGAATTCGATTCGAAATTATTCGACCAAAATCACTATTCGCTTCGAATTCGCTTCGAACCTAAAATTTACTATTCGCACAAGCCTACTATCGACGAGTCGACTCATTCGACGTGCCGCTTCCCGCGAGCCACGTCTAAAGTAGTATAATTTTTCTTTGCTCAAAATTAACATAACCGAAAACAAATTCGCACTATATTTCTAGCCTGAGATTTATGCAAAAACAAGGCATGAATAGCTTCAGAATAAATAGATATTTAATTACAATTTAATTGCGAATAATTACTATAACAAACATAAATTAGCGCATTATGACATTTTTGTTGCAATAGAATATCGAGTGCCTTGAAATAACGCATTGATTTGACGCATCTACAGACAGTTCTTCATAGGTGGCATCTGAAAGGGTTAAATTTCTGGTCGTCTCCCCTCTTGCTAACAATAGCTTATATTAAAACTGCTACGCGAATGTAGCACAAACTTTGCAAGGTACTCATCTGGAAAATGTTTCTTTAGCGGTAGAAGTGATGGGGCATGCTCTGTGGCCATATGTAGCTGCGTCACAACCCTTCCCTGCACAGGAACGTTTCACTACCTCGAAGGAAACCTGCACAAAACTGCTTGGAAACAAAGATATCGGAAACCGTTGAGCAATAAAAGCTAGCCATAGGGATGTCGGCTATTCTGAGCACACTGTTCTCGGAAGATGGCGAGTGAGAAATTCGAGGAGTGTCAAAAACAAAGAAAGGAACTCGCTACTCAACTGCATACTAGTGTTGCTGCATGCAACTTACAACATTTTTTCCGGCAACCTAACCGGTGCACATTACCCGCTTAATCAGCAGGGCATTATGGAGTATACAGCATGTATCATACTACATAGTTATTTTTATTGGTGCCGATTGTGGCAAGTGCAAATAGTAAGGAGAACCTATAGGCTTGATTTCTTTCATTAGTTACAAACCTACGAAGCCAACAGATAGCAGAAGCAGTTCAAGTAAGTTCGCTTTTTTTCTTGGGTGAGATGAGAAACATATAACTTGTGGACTTGCTGCAGGTGGCATACTATGTGCTTTCCCTAGGATCATGCAATTTCAAGTTGTACTGTACTCACACCGTAAAATGCAGCAGGGAAGTGAAGCACCCAAAAAGCACAATTAATTACTCGATAGTGCAACGCCACGCTGCTACACATCCGATTGCTAAAGGTGGCATTAACTCGAGCTTAAACGTAAGAGCCAAAACTACGCCAATGTAAAACAAACTGCAAACAGCAGAAACTGAAATGAGCATATCAGCTAGGCCTAAATCAATGTGCATTTCATTTCACAAGGATAGTATATGCAGCACCTGAAGCGGCTACTCGTGGCCAAGCTCACTCACCTGCATGATGAGGGCTGCTTTCTCCTGGTCTTGCGCAGAAATGACCGGGTTCGCAGCCGGGGCAGGGGGCCCTGGCCGTCCTCCTGTTGCAGCGCCCGCCATGCGCGGGTCGTCTCTGGGGCCTCCGGGGGCACTAAAGGGGCCCCGGCTACGAGGATCAAATGGCGCTCCAGGTCGGAAGCGTGGGTCTGTGCGCAGGTCTTGGTCTTCGAGGGGTGGCTGCTGGCGCATGTCGCGATCACCCATGGGGGGCATGGTACGCAGGTCACGGTCACCACGAGGGTCCAGGCGAGGGTCGGGTCCACCCCTGCCGGGACCCCCACCCATAGGTCCCATCACTGCACGGAAGAGAGAGAGAAAGAGGATCCTTAATTAGGCATGGGTGAATACTCGAACGAATATTACAGATTTGAAATTTGTTTCGACACGAATTTAAGTTTTCCAAAATTTCAAGTATTCCAAACGAATGAATAGACATATACTAGACTATTTTACGGATGGGTTTCGGTGTTACCATATTGGGCTGTAGCGTTGCCATATTGTATCTTTATAACAGTGCTATAGTAGATGCATACACATGAAAACGGTTCGGTTGGTGCATTCGACGTTTCCTAACCTTAATAATTGACATTACGGCATACAAAAAATAAGAAAACTATCGTTTAACAGCACAAGGTGGTGGTGCCCAATTATTTTATGTAAAATCTATATTTTACAGCATGTAGCCCCCCTGAAAAGGTGTTTCACCGCAGCATGAGGCTGCTATGCCGTGAAACCACCTACCCAGAGAAAATCCCCACTGCCGCGAAGCCACAATTCAAGGTTAAATGTACATTTTACCTGCACCTCGATTAATATCCACGTCACACGGGCATTTGGAAGGCCTTCCAACTGATAGTCTACTGACTCAACGGTCAAGCACAATCTGCCACACAGGGGGTTTTAAAGGCCATCGAGTCAATAGTCTCTCGAGTAAACGGAGCACCCCACAGCTCTATCAAAGCTTTGATGGCCATTGAGCGGCGGAAGCAGAAACAGTGCAAACATGCCCTCTTGTTTACAGTGTGCTCGTACTCACGATTACAAAAGAAAAATTTAACCAGTATGCTTTAAAAGCAGTATATGTGTGCATTATGAATTATTTAAAAAGTACTATCTTTGCCACTTGAAATGTGTGAACTGCACATACTCTCGACAACAGCAACGTGCTTGTCTTCGTTGCACCGTCTGGCCATGTCTCACTCGCCACAGTTCCGCTGCTCAAGGACGTAAAAACTAAATATGTATTCATAACTATGAATAACCAATTCATTCAAATGTTTGAACAAAAACAACCGGCATATTTGTGATATTAAGTGGATTTATTTAACTTTCGTTGAAATGAATATGAAAATAAAGATCCGCAGCACCACACCATTTGTAGTACAAGAAACACCTGAATCACTCAACGGCCACTCAAAAGTACCGTGTAGAAGTGCGACAACTCCATCGAGTCGATAGAGTTGTGGTGTTTCGATGGCCATCGACTGGATGGCCTTTCAAAAGTGCCCGTGTGACACAAGTATAATTTTTTATTTAGTTTAAAAGTGTGTAATATGGACTTATATGAGGTAGGTATAGCAAATCTTAAAACTAGGGGTGTGCGAATATTCGAAATTACAAATATTTTTCGAATAGAGTTTGCTGTTCGATATGATTCGCACTGGAATTTTACTATTCGAACTTCTTAAAAACAAATACAGTCAACGTCCGACTGAAAGTGACCCCTTCAGATTTTCAATATGCTTCACCTCATTACACTACCGTATTGCGGCAAAGCTGCCTTTCAAGCTCCGTTACTGTCGAACTTTGCAAAGACAGTCAGCATCCAATTGGTAGTCCCTAAATTTTCAATATGCTTCTCCTCATCACACCCCGATATTGCGGCAAAGCTGCCTTTCAAGCTCTGTTACGGTCGAACTTTGCCAAGACACAGTCAACATCCGATTGGAAATGGTCCCTAGATTTTCAATAAGCTTCACCTCATCACATCCCGGTATTGCGACAAAGTTGCCTTTCAAGCTCCGTTACGGTCGAACTTTGCCAAGACACAGTCAACATCTGATTGGAAGTGGTCCCTAGATTTTCAATATGCTTCACCTCATCACACCCCGGTATTGCGGCAAAGCTGCCTTTCAAGCTCTGCTACGATCGCAAATGTACTAACGCTGGTTCCAACATGGAGATGAAAGATGTGGCAGAGGTGGGGGCTCAATTAATGCTGTTTTGGACATGAAATTTGGGCAGGAAGTCCGAAAAATCGGAAGCCGAAGCTTTTTAGCATCCAAAATTTCAGATGTTATTATATATCGATGTCTACAAGGCAGATTTGGAACTCCGGACTTGAAGGGAGCAGACCCTTGTCCGCCACATCAGTTGGGCTTCCACAGAAGTTGAAAGAGGAGGACAGGCTGAGGAAATTACATCTTTGCCTATCACGTGTAAAGTGCTGTTGGCAACACTTTGGTTGCACCAAATCATATACATAAATACAATTCAGCCTCTACATCGCCTCATTCTTGATAAGACAACTATGAAACACTACCCCGCCAGTGCTTCATCAACCTAGCGAAAAGAAACACTTTCATGTTGCTATCTCATAAGAAAATGCTTAGGAATCCTCTCCAACTTTTTTTCTGCAATTTCACTTCGAATTATTCGAGAAACATTCTAGAAATATTCGAGAAATATTTGAAAAATATTCGATTTGATTCGCACTCGCACTTCAACATTCAAATTCGCTTCGCACCCCAAATTTTGCTATTCGCACAGCTCTACTTAAAACGTCATGTGTTTCACTTGCACCCTATTAATATTCAAATCCTGCTGCTATTCAAAGTTGCTTCCACTTTGAGAAAGTGAAATTTGCACAAGCCTAGTTCCAATTCTTAAAAATATTGTGCAAGTAAGTTGGGTCCAGACAAAAATGCTCCTTTTCCTTTATAATACCTGATATATAGTAATCCAACCATTCCATTTCATATTATTCAATCAAACCAACCCTATCCTTAATGAATACTCTAGCTGCAAGCTTCGGACTGAAAGGTTACTGGAGGAAAAGGCCTCTTCCATCCACTTTCTGAATCGAAGCATGAAGATGCGTGCGATGTCCACAATAATATTCATGATATTTTCCAACCAAATTCAACTTGTTTCAAGTAGGCATTTCTTGGCTAGCTACCATTGTTACTCGCACACTACCAGCACAGCTATCTGCTGTAATAACTGCAACAATTTCTTTATGCAATTTCAATTCAGTGATCAGGTTGTCTACACATCTTTTTTTGTGAAGGTACTGCATCCAGATTCCTAAGCATGTCAATGGTCAAAGTAAGCACTACACACTGTAATGGTGTTAAAAGGCCCATCCGACACCAAAATCGATACCTCGAGATGTTTGCATTGTTTGATTGTCCTGTATACATGGGCACTTCTGGCGGATTATTAGTGGCGAACGTTACTTTTCAGATATTTTAATTTGCTTTCAAAGTAAGCGTGAGTGCTCTGAGTTGGCAGCACCTCGTGACATCGCCACTAGTACGATGTAGACAAAGGCCCCATGTGACGGTCCACAAGAAAAGCGAGTATTGTCGACTTCACAGAAGATTTGCGGTGTGCGCACTACCGGTAGCACGACCCGACTAGGGCTATTGTTCCTCGCCCCTCTCACTCCGTTGTCGGGCTGCTCTCTAGGCGGTTTTGGCTGCTTACACCAGCAATGCTTTCGTTTATTCTGAAAGGCCATGCTCTTAACAGGCTTAACTCACACCGAAACACCCAAACCATTTTGTTCTCTACCACGCATGGGGCCCTGATTTGAAAACTCCGCTGTCAGCATCACCTTATTGAGCGCACGTGGTCTTAGGTGCACCCCCGCTGTGGGGCGGTAGTTTACCATTTTAGGTGGGCATTTTGAAGTGACGCTAAATTGATCACGATTAGCGATGCTAGCATTAATTATACGATACGTTAGAGCATTTACGGTTCAATTTCGGCATTACCAGACATAAGGTTACAAATTACAGTAAAAAAAAGTCACTAGCAAAATTTTCGCTAACAGCGGTCCAACCAAATTCAATTTGTTTCAAGTAGGCATTTCTTGGCTAGCTACCATTGTTACTTGCACACTACCAGCACAGCTATCCGCTGTAATAATTGCAACAATTTCTTTATGCAATTTCAATTCAGTGATCAGGTTGTCTACAAATCTTTTTTTTGTGAAGGTACCGACACTATTTTTCAGAGGAGAGTTTACTCTGCCATACAAATCTCCTGTATACAGAGACGGCTGCAGAGTAGGAGGGTGAAAGCCGCCCAGCAGGTGAGGAACTCGTGACTCGAAGGGAGCTTGCCCTTGTCCGTCACATCAATTGGGCCTCCAGAGGAGTTGAAGGAGGCCGAGAGCTTGAGGAAATAGCGTCTTTCCCTTTCACGTTTAAAGTGTTGGCAACACCAGATTGCTTATACCAAATCACGTAAATAAACACAATTCTGCTTCTGCATTGCCTCATTCTTTATGAGGCAACTAGGGAACACCAATTAGCAGCACCCCTCCAGCACTTCACCAACATAGCCAAAAGAAACGCTTTCATGTTTCTATTTCATAATATGCTTAGGGATCCTCTGCAACTATTTTTCTATAATTTCGTTTCGATGTATTAGAAAAATATTCGAAAAGTAGTCGATTCAATTCGCACTCAAACTTTAATATTCGAATTCGTTTTGCACCCAAAATTTTGATATTCGCACAGCTCTACTTTGTACCCTTGCGGTACGCACAGCCTTTGCCAAGAGTGCGCTGTCTACCCAGGGAGTTATGACTGAAGCTAAAGCCAGGAACCGAGATGGAACTAAAGTTGCACTATCAGTATTTCAAGAAGATTTTGCAAAACTAGCAAAGCCTCCTTCTAGACTAGAAATTCGAGACACCATGAGTGCCACAGAAGCCTTTGAATGCTAACAAGTCTGGTTATCTGCGTAGTTGTCTGTATATACTCCCGATAGAGACAGCACGGTGACAATACCTGCACAGAAGTATTAAATTCTAGCACTACATGCAAGCAGCATAAATATACCCACCACGAGGATCAAATGGATTGCTTCTGATTTGGTCAGGCACCGACGGTCGCTCTCCAAGCAATGACGCTCTCGCTGGTGCTAAAAACAAAACAGCATATGATAGATCAGATACAAGAATACACACGATTAAGATGCAAAAATTATGTTAAAAGGGCCCTGAAACGTCTTTTCCAGAATAACAGGCTGGAAAAATGCAATGCCTTTCGAATATTCTCCAATAACACCAATCTTGAATCAGTTGACTCTATACTACAGCAGCAAATTTGATCTAATTGCACCACCTATTTACCTATTTACCTGTTATCTTAGGCTCCATTTCCCTTCACTCAGAACAAGTCCTTAACTCTAATGGATGACCAGTTGGCTGCCCTGCCCATTATGTGGCTTGCTAAACTCTGTTTCCTTCTCTTAATCACAACCACTAGAATATTGGCTACTATCCTCGTCTGCTCTCTATAGTATTACACACTGCTGTCAAGCCATATCTCAACATTACACACATTGTTTTTCGTTTCATCACGGGTTATGCAGCCCTTAGCTTTCTTCTCAAGCTTCCTTCGTTCATCTGAATGTTTCTACTTTACTATCCGGAAATGTTGAACAAATCAGTTGTTGCACCAGAAGTCGGTCAGGCACTACTGAAGTTTTTTGGATGGCAGTTGTAGTCTCTCTTAATGTATTAATAGAGACTACGATTGTCACGTTCCCCACCTCCTCTATTTCTTGTTTTGCAAGCCCACTTTAGTAGTGCACTCTTCTTTCTTTCTTTCCCCTAGTGTAGGGTAGCAAACCAGATGCTTATCTTCCAGTTAACCTCGCTGCTTTCCTCAGTTTGTCTCTCTCTATTTAGCATAAAATAAAAGATACATTATCGAACTCCCCTCAGTCAAACTCTCTGAATTTTGCAGTTTGACCGGAAGAACCAAAACAAGTTGACAAGGCTGAAGAAGCCAGGTATACGCAATGAAGTTTGCACATGCACAATAGAATTATAGTTTCTTTCAATGAACACATAGTTTTGTTCACTGCGTTCACTCAGCATATCAAGAAGCCCTGCAGCTGAAGCCACCGTTTTTTTGCCAAGAAATGCTATTTGCGTTCACTTTTGAGAACTCTTACATTGATCTTGGAATTCAGCAGGGATCAAACAGTGGTTACCCACTCTAAAGTCTCCTTTCCTTTTTCTTTTTTTTTAAGTGCTTCAGCTTCCCTCTAATTCTACTGTACACAACACGAACGTACCACCAAATCCCGAGTCTGAAAACGGTGAGTCGGCAGGAAAGCCCGGACCCCCAGCTGGCCCTCCCAATGGGCCCAATCCCTGCAGAAAGTCAAGAAAAAAGCAGTGGAAACACCCGTTTAAAAAAGAGGCACCTAAAGCAGTGGCAGTTTGGTGTGAAAGTACAGCAAAACCTAAATATAATGAACATGGATAGTATAACAAGTTATTGGACATAATGAAGGAAATCCAAGATTTGGTAGGTTGTGGTTTACTTCAATGAGTATTCTACTGCTACGACGAAACGGAAAGTGCACGATACAAGATAATATCGGTACAGTAAAGAAACACTTGTTTACTTGGTAACTTCAAGTATCTCGATATCAAAAAAGTAGGGGTGTGCGAATGTTCAACGTTCCAATAATTTTCTCATAGTATTTGCTATTCTATTTCATTCGCACTGGAATTCAACTATTCGAGGTATTCGAACTTCCGGAAGAGAAATACAGTAAACGTCCGATTCTTCGGACTCTCTAGGGATTGCGAGGTCGTCTGAAAAAATTAATTCATGCTTTTTTATTCTGCTCAAGAGGTGAAATTGCTACAGCCACATCCGAAATAGCTTCAATGCCTCCCAGTAAACTTTTCAGGCATTTTGGTGCGCACCCAGGCTCTCGTGAATACATTCGGTACCTGCCGTAAACCCCATTTAACTACGTGCCAACTGCCAATTTCAAATTTACGTATCGTGATGAGCGACCCCGATACCAGCAAAGCACAGAATAAATTATGGCTATCTCCAGAAGAATTGACATTTGGGCATGCTGGAATTGCCCGGCTATCTCACATGGAGCATTTGGAAACATTTGGAAACATGGAGCATTTGGAGCATTTCCAAATGCTCCATGTGAGATAGCCGACATCATTCACACACGCATTGCCGAATCTCCGCCGACACTCAGCATTTGCTGCCACCTGAACCGATCGTTCCTATTTTTGTGCAGCACACCACCAACTCACGCCGTCACTGCCGGGGCACTTGCTGTACCATAAGCATACATTTGTCATCAAAGTGTTCGTGATGCCCACTCCGTTCCTTACCGCGCATGGCCATGGCAATGGCGAGCTGCTTACGTTCGTGAAGGCAACTAGTGTGTGTGACTCACTTAGCGGTCTCGCACAAAGAGGCAGCATGAACGATGGCTTGGCGCGTTTAGGTTATACACATACCACTGCGCTAGGCCACATGCACTACTGAGCAGTTAGCTCAAGATGCTTATCAGAAGGGTTGCCAGCGCCGTATTGGCACATTTACAGCCTACCGCCATCACCCCTCCATGCATTTCCACTGCTTATCTGTAAAGACATTGCCACACCGGCAGCATTGTGCCGTGACAGTGGCCCCTTCAGATTTTCTATATGTCTCACCCCATCACAATGGCATTACGGCAAAGCTACCTATCGGGCACTGCAACAGCCGCAAACGGATCGCTTCACGAAAGTGCTGGTTAACCTATGAGATGATAGACACAGAAGAGGTGGGGGCTTTAATTAATGCCGTTTCAGACCTGAAATTTGGGCAGAAAGTCAGAAAAATCGGACTTGAGCATCCAAAATTTCATATGTTCTTATACATTGATATCGATGGGGCAGATTAGGAACTGCCGACTTGAAAGGTGCGCACACTTGTCTGCCACATCAGTTGGGCCTCCACAGAACTTGCAAAGGAGGAGAGGTTGAGCAAATAGAGTCTTTTCTAGGGGTGTGCGAATATTCGAAATTTCGAATATTTTTCGAATAGTGTTTGCTATTCGATTCGATTCGCACTGGAATTTTACTATTCGAACTATTCGAACTTCCCAAAAACAAATACAGTCAACGTCCGATTGAAAGTGACCCCTTCAGATTTTCAATATGCTTCACCTCATTAGAATCTTGTATTGCGGCAAAGCTGCCTTTCAAGCTCCGTTACGGTCGAACTTTTCTTTGCCAAAACAGTCAACGTCCGATTGGAAGTGGCCCCTAGATTTTCAATATGCTTCACCTCATCACACCCCGGTATTGCAGCAAAGCGGCCTTCCAAGCTCCGTTACGGTCGAACTTTGCCAAGAGACAGTCAACGTCCGATTGGAAGTGGTCCCTAGATTTTCAATATGCTTCACCTCATCACACCTCCGCATTGCGGTAAAGCTGCCTTTCAAGCTCTGCTACGGTCGCAAATGTATTAACTCAAGAAAACGCTGGTTCCAACATGGAGATGAAAGATGTCGCAGAGGTGGGGGCTTAATTAATGCTGTTTTGGACCTGAAATTTGGGCAGGAAGTCAGAAAAATCAGAAGCCGAAGCTTTTTTAGCATCCAAAATTTCAGATGCTCTTATATCTCGATGTCTACGAGGCAGATTTGGAACTCCGGACTTGAAGGGAGCACACCCTTGTCCGCCACATCAGTTGGGCTTCCACAGAAGTTGAAAGAGGAGGAGAGGCTGAGGAAATGGCATCTTTGCCTATCACGTGGGAAGTGTTGTCGGCAACACTTTAGTTGCACCAAATCATGTACATAAATAGAATTCGGCCTCTACATTGCCTCATTCTTCATAAGACAACTATGAAACACCACCCCGCCGGTGCTTCATCAACCTAGCGAAAAGAAACACTTTCATGTTGCTATCTCATAAGAATATGCTTAGGAATCCTCTCTAACTGCAATTTCACTTCGAAGTATTCAAAAAATATTCTAGAAATATTCGAGAAATATTCGAAAAATATTCCATTCGATTCGCACTCACACTTCAATATTCAAATTCGCTTCACACCCAAAATTTTGCTATTCGCACAGCTCTAGTCTTTTCCTTTCACGTGTAAAGCGTTGCAGATACAACACTCGTTACACAAAATCGTGTAAATACATACAATTCGACCTCTGCATGACCTCATTCTTGATAAGGCAACTAGGGAACACCACCCTTCCATCTCTTCACGAACCTAGCCAAAAGAAACACTTTCATGTTGCTATCTCATAAGAATATGCTTAGAGATCCTCTGCAACTTTTTTTCTGTAATTTCGCTTCAAAGTGTTAGAAAAATACTCGATTTGATTTGCACCCAAACTTTAATATTCAAATTTGCTTCACATCCAAAATTTCGCTATTCGCACAGCTCTACAAAAAAGGCCAAGTACACAGCAAGCGTAAACTGAGTATACTTCTAGAAATGCAAGCATGTCTTGGCGGACAGCTTGGTTTCTCACGCCTGCAGCTGGTGAACAAATGTGCCAATCACTTATGGTCACACTGGTTGCACATAACGAATTGTGCACAGCGCATTCTTAATTTGCAATTGTTGACGTGCCATGTACAGCAAGCCATTGACAGCAAGACATTAGGAACTGCCAAAATAGAGAAAAAGACCTTTCACTGGCTTTTCAGATGCTTTACACACATTTTTTTCACAGATGCCATCGCGATTTCAATGAATGAATGAATAAAGTTTATTTAATATTAGTCTGACAGTTTCTTTCGGATATCAAAAAATATTTTTTTTTTGCTGATAGCATTTATGCTTGCATAATGAATATTAGACACAACAAAGGTATTTTGTACATCAGATATACGCTGCTTGTGCATGTCTTGAAGATTGTGAGTTGGTGGTCTTATGTAAGCATTCATGCATGCAAGTTGCCATTCATGTCAAAAACCATTTGGAGTACACAGAATCTTGTTTTTTTGCAGTGAACTCTTGTCTATATACTGGCATTATGTACATTTTTGTGTGCTTGCATGGACTCTCAAAATAGACAAATGGAAATAACACTAATTTGCCAAAAGGTGTGCTGTTCGATAGTTTTTTTTTTTTTGCTGCCTCTGAGTGCATCCCATCACGTGCAGTCCGAGGCTGCATAACAGCGGGTACGCGTTGCTCAGCTCAGCCCCCAAAGACCAGCTGTGGATAGGCTGACCAGCTTTCCACAGCTGGTCTTTCAGTTATGTTGCTTCGCCGCTGTAAGAAATCTGAAAAATCTGAATTCACATGCAGATATATATATATATATATATATATATATATATATATATCTGAATGTTAAGTGGTACGTATGCATACCATTGGAGTATTTAGTGTTATGCTGCCGAGCATGAGATTGTGAACTTCATTCACAGCCATGGCAGCAACATATGGGAGATTAAATGCAAAAGCACTCATGTATTACTAAAGGAACTGTCCACCAATTTTTATGGTACCCATTTTCTTTAGCGCAACAGAAAGCTTACCGGTCAGAGTGTCTAATCACAAAATGGTATACAGAAAACGCCGTGAAACATTTATATTCTACAGGTTTAATGTGGCGACTATGAAGTCACATACAAACATCACATTCTGCAAGCAGTGGGATGTGAGCACGAGAGCGGTTCGTGTTTGTGCAAAGCTGTTGTGTGTGTGCACTCAGCACGCATGCGCCGCGGCTCGACATTTTCCACTAGTTGCCGCGAAGGCAGAGCTGCTTCTCAGCGTGCAACTTGTGGGGATTGAGGCTTGCCGTCGCCATTGCGCGGGTTTTTTCGCCTATTTCTGCCATCCTCATGTCCGATCATGTCGCTCCCCTCCTCCGTCGTCCTACGGCGCTGGGCGAGCGGGGGTGACGTTAACCCTCCTCACCCCGGCGCCGGATCGCGACGGTGGCGCCACGTTCGAGTCTCGCGTGCTCGCGTCTCGCGAGACGTTGCGCGCGGCGGGGGAGTCAGACCCTCTCTGGACCTCGTAGGGTAAGCACGCTTTTTCTTTCCTGTCCGTCGGCTCCTTTGTTTGGGCTCGCTCGGACGGAGTTCGCCAACGGTGCCTTGCGCCAGCGGCGAGCGCTTACCTTACGTTGTCCTTTCCGAACGCTAGGCTGAAGAGCGGTGCGGTGCATTCGCGCGTGGTCTTACTACGCCAAAACCGTATCTATCGAAGCCAATGCGAGCGGAGTTTGCCCTTGCTCGAGCGATCGGGCCCTGTTTTGGTCGCTGATCGTGAGAGCTCGCAGCATAGTCGCGAGGGAACGTTTCTCTCAGCGGCGTGTCCCCGTGAGCCCTTTTGCCCGCGGAGACGTGCTAGCGGCACCCTTTGTGTTGTACTTTCGCCCGTGGCGTGGTTAAGCCTGTTTTGCTTCTCCCGCCGCCTTTGGGAGCGGGCGTTGTACTGCGTTTGTGGTGTTGCCGCAGGCAATAAAGTGTTGCGGATTTCGAGAGCAGTACTGTGTACTTGCCGCGCTGCGCTCGGCGCCTCTGTTGCGCTCGAACGTACGTGTGCAGCGGCGCGCTAGTTCACGCGAGGCGACGGCAGACGCGGCCCCGTTGGCTCGCTAAGTCCGAACCCACGCTAGTGGCCGTACTCCTCTGAGTTACGTGGTCACTACAAACTCCTTTTACCTCGTAAGCAGCACAGAATAGAGCAGGGATGTATAATAATATACATACTCTAATTGTGAGCACTAATTATGGTGCACATGAAACCATCAGACTACGTACAGCAAAGAGAACGACTCCATAATCCTGCTTCAAGGCTCGTCCGCTAGGCAGCATGACATACTGGTTTTCTGTTGCTTTTAAACGCGATTTAAAAATATTAATCCTGCTCACATTGCAAAAAGGCTGCTTCAATCTGTCACTATAATTCACGGCCTTTCATTTCCACCATGATCTATCTCACGTTCCGGCCAGTTGTCAGTCACTTTAAGGAACACAAGGTTGTTGGTACGATAAGAGAAGCCACTCACTCCGGGCTGCTGCCCCAAAGGTTGTCCCATTGGCTGAGGACCCAGTGCTTGTGGTCCCATTCCCTGAGGTCCCATCGGAGGCTGTGGTGCCAAGGGCTGGGGACCGCCGGCAGCTCCCAGCAACGGTCCCCCTGCACCTACCATAGGGCCGGCTGCCCCAACCATGGGCCCTGCTCCACCAACCATGGGCCCAGCACCTGCAACCATGGGTCCACCGGCTGCTCCAACCATGGGCCCTGCCCCAGTGACCATGGGGCCTGGTGCGGCCACCACAGCAGGCTGAGTGCCTCCCAGGGGCTGCTGGGCGCCCGTGCCCAGTGGGGCGAGGTTCGGGTTTTGGCGGTGCAAGATGCTCAGTGCCACCTGGGGGTCCACAATCTTCATGATGACTTGCGCCTGGAGCAGGGCGTATGCCAGCTGCGGGTTCTGCAGGAGCATGTTACGGGCCTCTCCCGGGTTGTTCTGAATGCAGAGCTGCGAGAAGATAATAATAATTGTTGGGGTTTTACATCCCAAAACCAGGATGTGATTATGAAGGACACCATAGTGGAGGGCTCCGGAGATTTTGACCATCTGGTGTTCGTTAACGTGCACCTAAATCTAAGCCCACGGGCCTCTAGCATTTCGCCACCATCGAAATGCACAGCTGCAAGAAGAGAAGACTGCGACTTACTGCACAAGAGGAGAACTCCAGAGAATTGTTCAGTTGCATTTGTTCACTATCACTGTATCATCATCAGCCTGATTATGCCCCCTGCAGGGTGAAGGCCCCTCCAATTTTTCTCCAATTAACCCGGTCCCAGGGTTTAAAACTGATATAAAATCAAACATAGGCAACATCTTAGTTTACTGTAAGCAAGGTATTCTACTGCACTTAGTTCTGTTTCCCTGGTAAACAAAGTTTTATGTTAACGTTTCAGCTGGCATCTCAAAGAAAACAGCAGCTACAGGACACCAATTGCACTACGAACTAACATTTTTTCAAAATACCGTAACTAACAGTCACTGCACTTGCACACACTGACGAACCACAACTTGAGGCGTACACTCTGCACTATTTTATGAGTGAGGAATGCAGTCACAGATATGTTGGTCAGCTCAACAAGAAAAAAGAGAACATACCTTCATCTGCTTCATCAGTTCAAACATCTGTTCAGGTGGCAAACTCGCCACCGCTTTGGAAATTGCTTCAGGTGCCCGTTCTGGTTCCACTTCTTGGCCATATGGACTCTGAGAAAACATCATAAATGGACCGCGATTAGTGCCGCACAGAAATGAAGAAAATAGATGCCTTACATACGAGTGTGTTCAGCAAAACAGTTCTCGGGGAAGTACAATATGCTTTGCAAGGCTCCCAATTTGTAAGCAGCAGTCGCATAAGTGGTTATTTGTAAACCCTGAAGTCAGTCAACCAAGCTGCCAAGTTTGCACAGGCCAGCCCATTTGCAATTACAGGCGAATACTCATGACAGTCCAATGCGTATGACAATACGCACAGGTGTCTTTTTGAGAAACAAGCAGATGAAGGAAAGTACTCGAAGATCATGGTTAGATTAATGCCTTAGCAAATGATGCATCACTTATGGAAGTGTAGTGTTTTTTTTAATGCTGCAAGAGCTTGACCAACGGCTGGTGAAACCGAAGACTCGGGTATACAACTCCTGTACAAAGAAACATTACGAACGACAGTGATTTACTGCACCCTTTCGCAGTTTTCAATACTCACTTCGACTGGTGGGCCACCTAATGACGCCTGTAAATCTGAAAGCAGAAGATTGTGCGCTCGTTAGTACATGAGCGTCATGCAGCGAAACTGACCACACAATCACGGCCGATTTACTGCATCAGACAAGAAGAGCCCACTTACTTTTGAGTTCTTCTTTACTCTTCTCGCTGGCGGCGTTGTCGACGCGCAAGGGACGTCCGTTGAGATCGAAAGCATTCAAATTTCGCATGGCGCTAAGCGCAGTCTCTTGATCCTTGTACTCACAGAATCCATAGCCTTTGGGCTTTCCTGTCTCACGATCATACACGAGCCTGTGTAGTGTACAAACAGTGCACTAAACTCACACAACCACACCACGATGCGTACAAAACAACGCCCGCGCACGGATAAGCACACCGGCTCCACGAGAAGTTTGGGTACACGCTCACCTAAAGCTGACCACAGGTCCCACTTCAGAAAAGATGTCCTTTAGCTGCTCCTCTGTAGCTTCGTAAGGAATGTTCCCCACTGCAACGAGCAAAGAGAAGTAGTATTTAACAATAGCGAGAGCCTTATGCAGTGATCATGAGATTATTCAGCGCGTTATGTGCTTTAGAGCAAGGCCAACTCACCGAACACCGAACGTACAGAACGCTCGGCGGCAGAGAGAACCCCTTGTACAGCTGTCATATCGGCAGCGTTTTTGCGCGACTTCCCCAGTTCGGCGACAGTGTGGGTAGCTATTTACGAAGATAATGTGTTCCTCTGTCCTCTGCGAAGCACAGCAAAGAACTATGCAGCGGCCACCATTCAGCAACAAATCGGCTGCAAACTATCGGCGGTGGCGTCCCCTAGCCTGTGTCTTTGTGCTTACGATCATAGCTTACGATCGTCAAGACAATCAAACTAAAAACCAATTTTTTTTACCTGTGTATATAATATAAACCCAAACAAATCAACTATAACTATGTT
This sequence comes from Rhipicephalus sanguineus, assembly GCF_013339695.2. Lineage (NCBI taxonomy): Eukaryota > Metazoa > Arthropoda > Arachnida > Ixodida > Ixodidae > Rhipicephalus > Rhipicephalus sanguineus. The sequence goes on along the minus strand of NC_051181.1, from coordinate 147,083,009 downwards.
GTTATGGAACTGACATTGCACAATGTTTATTTACAAGAGATATGCCACTCACACTCGTGGCCATTCCAACGTCAGCTACTCACTATGGGCAGTGCGAGCGTGGTGTACGAGCGCGAGCAGCGGGCTGTGGTACGCGTTCCGATGATTTTTGCGTCCGAAATACCGTGTTAACTCGCCGCTCCGTGCTGTCATCTAAGCGACGGAGAAAAATGTGAGGTTCCCGCGCACTGGGCTACGAGACATCACGAAATGTGCAGCTTTGGGTATGTATAAATCAAGTGCCGTGCCTTTGCACGGGTCATTCGCTCAGTCCTGCAGACTCTTCCGTGTGCTGCATGCTGCGGTGAGGATGTAACGCACTATTGAGCCTATCATATGATAGTGCACATTACACAACTCCTCGTAATCGGGAGCAACCATTGGGCGTCACCAACAGCTTGTGTGCAAGCGTTTGTCGGGTGCGGCGTTTAGGTGACAGCTGCGTTTGACGGGGTCTGAAGGTTTTGATGCGCTGTACGCGTTTTTCCTGGGAGAAAACGTGCGTCTGCATTGTCGTGCGGATTTGTCGGTGTCCCAGCTTTAGCCACTTTCTGGTCGCTTCGCGTACAGGATGAACATCTGCGCTTCGGAATGTTTGTTTTTGACGCTAGTTTTTCGAATACGCTTGTTGGCGGCTTACGCAATACGGTGTAAATAAACAAGTGCCCCATCGTGCGTTCGTCTGATAACGTCGCTTATCACGGTTTGGCTTGTCTCCTACTGCAACCGGGCGCTGTACAGTTGTGTGAATCATAGTCGAAATATTGTTACGTGAGTGACGAGTCGCTTTTACAAGTCGCTATTCACAAGATATATTTGCAAGAGCGGCTGCAGCGCTGACCAGACCGGCTCCGACGAGCTCGAGCAGCTAGCGACCTTCGTCCTCTTCGTCGGGCACACACGCGCGTCGACCATATGAATTCCGGCAGCCTACATGTAGCATAACCCCCGGCGGCAAAGGCGCCGTCTCGGCGCATCTAGACGTCAACGTCATTGGGCGAGTGGTACTGCTTCAGGCGTGCGACGTGTACGATGTCGCTGGCATGCGGGATGGATGAAGACGACGAGGCAGCAGGAGCGATTTCATAGGTGACGGGAGTCACCGCACGAAGCACTCGGTATGGCCCTGTGTACCGAGAGAGCAGTTTGTCGGACAGGCCAACGTGCCGGGTCGGAGACCACAGCAGAACCAAAGAACCGGGTGAAAAGTGTACGTCGCGGTGTCGTTGATCATACCGACGGCGTTGGTTCTCTTGGGAGGTCAGAAGGCGAGTACGAGCGGCTTCGCGTGCATGAGCGGCCCGGCTGATAGCGTCCAGGGCGTATTCAGTGGTCGGAGCTGCTGGCAACGGAATGACTGTATCGAGGGGCAATGTGGGTTCGCGGCCGAACAGCAGGAAAAATGGGGAGTAACCAGCCGTGTCATGGCGCGAGGAATTGTAGGCAAATGTCACGTACGGTAGAGCAAGGTCCCAGTCGGAGTGGTCTGAGGAGACATACTTTGAAAGCATGTCGGTTAGGGTTCGATTCAGACGCTCCGTGAGGCCATTCGTTTGCGGATGGTACGACGTAGTGAGCTTGTGCCGCGTTTCACATGAACGTAGGATGTCCGCTATGACTCTCGATAGAAATGTGCGGCCACGGTCCGTGAGCAGCTGGCGTGGAGCACCGTGTTGCAAGATCACGTCGCGCAGAAGGAAATCGGCGACATCTGTGGCGCAACTTGTTGGAAGAGCTCGTGTGATGGCGTAGCGTGTGGCGTAGTCTGTGGCCACAGCTATCCACCTGTTGCCAGCAGAAGACAGGGGAAAAGGGCCGAGTAGGTCCAAGCCGACGCGAAAGAAGGGTTCAGACGAAATGTCGAGGGGTTGAAGGCACCCAGCCGGAAGCGTCGACGGTATTTTGCGGCGTTGACATTTCTCACACGCCGCGACGTATCGTCTGACGGAGCGTGCGAGACCTGGCCAATAGAAGCGACGGCGGATTCGGTCGTATGTGCGGGACACACCAAGGTGACCGGCAGTTGGAACGTCGTGAAGTTCGTGGAGTACAGCCGAGCGGAGGTGTTTGGGTACAACAAGCAGCAGAAATGGTCCGTCTGGATGAAAGTTGTGGCGGTATAGTGTACCATTCTGGAGTACGAACGAGCGATGAGATCGGTCCGAAGGTGAGGATTCGAGGCACTCGATGATAGCCCGTAAGGATGCATCACGGCGTTGCTCGTCGGCTATGTGGGTCAGTTGGGAAACGGTGCACACGCAAGCGTCCGTGTCAGGGACGGTGCGCGACTCGCCAACCGGATAGCGAGATAGGCAGTCGGCGTCCTGATGCAGGCGTCCAGACTTGTACGTCACTGCAAAAGTGTACTCTTGCAGTCGCAGAGCCCAGCGACCAAGTCGACCTGTGGGATCCCTTAATGATGAAAGCCAGCAGAGCGCGTGGTGGTCGGTGACTACGGAGAAGTGAGTGCCATATAAATATGGACGGAACTTGGAGACCGCCCACACAAGAGCAAGGCATTCTCGTTCGGTGATCGAATAGTTGCGCTCTGCAGGTGTAAGGAGGCGACTAGCGTAGGCGATAACGCGGTCGTGTCCCTGCTGACGTTGGGCGAGGACGGCTCCGATCCCGTGACCACTGGCATCAGTTCGGACCTCAGTCGGGGCGGATGGGTCAAAGTGGGCCAATATAGGTGGCGTCGTCAAAATTGTAATGAGGCGAGAGAAGGCGGCAGCTTGAGTGGACCCCCACGAAAATGGGACGTCTTTCTTCAGAAGATCAGTAAGTGGTCGAGCGATCGCTGCAAAGTCTTTCACGAACCGCCGGAAATAGGAACAGAGTCCCACAAAACTCCGAACATCTTTGGCGGATTGGGGTACTGGGAAACTGGTGACGGCACGAATTTTCTCAGGGTCCGGCCGCACACCAGAAGCATCAACGAGGTGGCCCAACACTGTAATCTGTTGGCGGCCGAAGTGACACTTCGACGAGTTCAACTGGAGGCCAGCATTGCGGAAGACGTCGAGAATAGCCGACAGACGCTCAAGGTGGGTCTCAAATGTAGGTGAAAATACGAGGACGTCGTCTAGGTAACAAAGGCATGTTGACCATTTGAACCCTTGTAGCAGAGAGTCCATCATGCGCTCGAACGTGGCTGGGGCGTTGCATAGCCCGAAGGGCATAACCTTGAATTGGTACAGGCCATCGGGAGTGACGAAGGCGGTCTTTTCTTGGTCTTTCTCGTCCACGGCAATCTGCCAATAACCGGAGCGAAGGTCTATGGATGAAAAGTAGCGTGCGCCATGGAGACAATCGAGAGCGTCATCAATGCGGGGCAAAGGATACACGTCCTTTTTCGTAATTCGATTTAGATGCCGGTAATCGATGCAGAAACGCCACGTGTTGTCTTTCTTTTTAACCAGGACGACGGGTGACGCCCAAGGGCTTGATGAGGGCTCAATAATGCCTTTAGCTAACATCTTGTTTACTTCTTCTTGAATAATCTGGCGCTCCGATACGGACACCCGATACGGTCGACGGTGAATGGGAACAGCATCACCTGTGTTGATACGGTGCTGCACAAGAGAAGTTTGGCCGAGTGGTCGATTGTCAAGGTCGAAGATCTCGCGGTAAGAAGCCAAAAGGCGGATGAGGGCGGCTGATTGCGCTGGGGGGAGGTCTGGGGCAATCATGGGGCGCAATGCCATGTCGAGGCTTGTGGCATCGGGTGGGCGACAAGGAAGATTGGAGCATACGTCTGCTGCAAAAGAGGTGACGTGGTCATCGGCTAAGGACCGCAACGTGGCGATTAAGATGCCTTGAGGGAGGACTTGCTTCGTGAAGCCGAAATTTATGACGGGGAGATGTACCCGGTTAGCGGCTATAGTAATGACGCAGTGAGGCACAGTGATGTCACGTGCCAGAAGTACATCAGTAATCGGCGTGACGACGTAGTGCCCATCCAACACGGATGAAGTCGTTGTGAATTCGGCGAATGTTAGGGCTTTAGGCGGTAGGCGGATGAAATCCGTGGTGCAGAGGCTGTGTGGAAGGTCGGGGTGAATATCTGGCTGAAGAGGAAGGTCCAAGCAAAGAGTACCAGCGGAACAGTCTATCAGGGCAGAATGGGTCGATAGGAAGTCCATCCCTAGGATGAGGTCATGAGGACAATTATGGAGCACCGTGAATAGGACAGGAACGTAACGGTCGGCGATGCTTATGCGAGCTGTACACATTCCAGTGACAGGAACAGTTCCGCCATCGGCGACGCGTACAGCTTTTGTAGTAGCAGGCGTGAGGACTTTTTTCAGTCGGCGACAAAGGCGAGCACTGATTATGGACACGTGAGCTCCAGTATCGACTAGAGCCGTCAAAGAAATACCGTCCACATGCACATCGATGAGGTTCTTGTTCGTAGGAAGCGTCAACGGAGGATTTGGTTCAGAAGGAGATGATGCAGCACTACCTCCAGGAGCTGCACGATCTAGTTTTCCGTCGGGTACGATGCAAAGTTGGGCGGCGAGGGGTGGCGGCGTGGTTGGGGCGACGGGGAACGACGGCGTTGAGGGGACGGTGAACGAGCAGGAGGGCGGCTGTTGGGTGTGTCACAAGTAGGGTCTGTACGGCTGGGAGGATACCGGCGAAGATCTTCATATGGGCGGGAAGGCGAGAAAAGTTGGGTCCTATAGGGCGGCGTCCAAGTGGCGCGGCAGTAGCGGGAGACATGACCAACGCGGTGGCACCGGAAGCAGATGGGTCTGTCGTCGGGAGTTCGCCATTCCGCTGGGTTGCGAGATCGTGGAGGAACGAATGGGTCACTTCGAGATGCATTCATGGGCATTGGTCGGGACGAGGGGCGAGAGACCGGGCAGGCGACAGGGAACCCGAGGTTGGCGAATTCTTGTCGTACGACCGCCTGAATAACGGAGACCGCGGGGGTTGGTTGTATAGTGGCATGGTCGAATGGAGAGGGCTGGAACGGCGCTGGACTTGCCGCTTCAAGTTCCCGTCGAACGATACGCGTTACACTCCGCTCAAAGGGCGGTGTAGCGGCGGAATCGGAGCAGGTGGACGTGGCAGCCGTGTTTGGCAACCGAGAAAATTGAGGGTGCACACGACGGCTTTTGGCCGTTTCGAAACGGCGGCATTCTTGAATGATGCGGTCGATAGTCGAGACGTTGGTGTAGACCAGCAAATGAAAAGCGTCGTCCGCGATGCCTTTCAAAACGTGACCCACTTTGTCAGCTTCGGGCATTGCCTCGTCCACTTTCCGGCAAAGAGCAAGCACTTCTTGTATGTAGGAGACATACGACTCAGTAGGCGACTGGACACGGGTAGCGAGCTCTTGTCGTGCAGCTGCGTGGCGACCGGTCGGGTTCCCAAAGATGTCACGTAGCTTCTCCTTGAATGTGTCCCAGCTGGTGAGCTCGGTCTCATGTGTTTCGTACCAGATGCGCGGGGTTCCGTCCAAGTAGAAGAGAACATTAGCGAGCATCATGGTAGGGTCCCACCGATGAGTTTGACTGACCCGTTCATACAGGCGAAGCCAGTAGTCGACGTCGAGGCCAGGTTGCGCGGAGAATGTCCCGGGATCGCGGGGGGTGGGGACCGCGACAAAGGTTGTCGTAGGAGCCGCAGATGGAGATGGGGACGGGTTGTCATTGGAAGCCATGGCGAGAGGCTGAATGACGCGGCCACTGCGGAGCTGCGTGGTGAGGACGGGGAACGTTCCACCTCCACCAAATATGTTACGTGAGTGACGAGTCGCTTTTACAAGTCGCTATTCACAAGATATATTTGCAAGAGCGGATGCAGCGCTGACCAGACCGGCTCTGACGAGCTCGAGCAGCTAGCGACCTTCGTCCTCTTCGTCGGGCACACACGCGCGTCGACCATATGAATTCCGGCAGCCTACATGTAGCAATATGTTATTTTGCTTAGCTGTTGAACGCTTTCGCTTTTGTGCCTTGCTTACTTTTGAATGAAGCAGACATGGTTTCTAAAACCATATTGAAATTTGTTGCGAAATAAACTACATACTGCGTTGTCATAGTCTGTGCAAGTTCGGTTTCTGGTCTCATGTGAGTCGCGATGCTACCGAAAGGTTATTACAGTCTACTAAACGCTGTGCTACCAAAACTGCTGAATCTAAGTGCATCATTATCTTTATTTGTGCTGTGGCAGGCACTGTTATACACAGTTGGAAAAAACAAGACACCCAACAAGTTAAGAGCACTCTCCGACTTGCAGCAAAGTTAACTCAACGATTTGGTCGCCTTCTGATAAGTAGATGTCACAAAGAGCTGGGGTGACACCAGAATGCGTCACCTTAAAAGCTGACGCGTGGTGCACTCATGTGCACATCTAGAAGTTTCATGAAATAGCCCACACTAATAATAATCAGTCCAGAGACTCATGGAGCCATAACTGTGTTCCGCAGTCAAAAGCACCCGTGCCTGGGGCACCAATTAGGCCCATTTCAAGCTCTGCTTGCCTTTATTAACTAAGCATATCATCTGACAGCACATAAAATTGTCTTTTGCCATGAAATATAGCTGTAGAGTGTCAGGTGGTGTTAGTTTAAGCTTTCAAAGTGCACTTGTGCAGTTAACAAATGTTATGGCTCTCCAATTGTTCCGATTTTGCTATGGAATTAGATGTACAGCCAGCCACATCTTTAACTAGAGTGCACGAGCGGTGGCCTTCCTGTTTGTCAGCACCGTGTCTGTCAGCACCGTGTTTGTCAGCACCGTGTTTGTCAAGCGTGCTCAGCTGTGTCCATCGTCAACTAGGTTGTTCCTTCTTAAGGACATCAACCCATATTAGCACACTTCAGACAAACCATGCTCTTCGGCTTATCTCGTGAGTCGAAGCATGTGGCGTACCTTTACATTTTATTTTCTCGATTTCTTGGTGAAACATCTTCAGAACAAAAAATTCTAGCAATACCATTTCTCTACTTGCAGTGCCTGTTCATGTGAAGTGTGCTGATATGGGATGACGTCCTTGAAAAAGAATAGCCTAGCAGACGATAGGCTAGCCTAACCTAGCAGACCCCAGCTTAGCGTGCATTGTGGGCATGCACGCTAAGCCCTTGCCCTGTTTGCAACTTGGCTCCGTCAAATGAAGCCAACGCACAGAGAAGTCACCGCTAATGCACGCTAGTTAAGACTTTGGTGGCTGTACATTGCAGAAGCATATAGCAGGCTTTATTTTTCACTAGTAAAGCATAACACATGTGTTGGCACACATATGTTCAGCAAAGGTGTGTGAAAAGCCAATTGATAATTGCCATGCAAAATAAAGCTCAGGATGAAAAGTTGAGCCAGTTAGTAGGAATTCGTCATAGAAAAGGTTAGGCCTGCAGATACCAATACAAGAGAAGGGAGACAGACAATGTTGTCTGTTGACCTTCTCTTGCATTGGGTGTCTGCACACCTTACTTTCTTCTCTGACGAAGGCATATAAAACTTGTGAGATTATAGCAGCCCATCACAGTTGCTTCCACATGCTGCAGAAAATGGTCGTCACTTTTATGAGCGTACCTCCAGCTGTGCCTATTACGAGTGCTGCTGCGCATAGCTTATGGGGAAGGAGAAACAAAAGGAGGAGTGGGGTAGGGTTTGTGGATCGAATGATAAGATGCACGTGTTTCTGTCATATGGAGCTCAATTGTGTAGCATAGCGCATGAAACAGCCATCATCATGCAGTTGGGAAAGCATTGGGGGCTAGATAGGAGCACCTGTTTACAACAAGTTGCCTCTGTGTTGTTAGCCCTTTAACTTCATGCAAAGTACTTTCCTAAAATATATAAGACTTAAGATGTACTCGTGTGTGTGTGCACACAGCTATAGAGGTGCAAATTATTGCACATTATATCTAGATTCTAGAAATATATTGCATGTGCAGTTGATCTGTCCTCATATTCACCTAAAATATTGAGATCTGCTCTGAGAGAGAGATTTCCATGGCATATGTGCAAGGTTCAAGCTTATCTGAACAAGGAACAGCAGCATGAAACCAGGGCATTGACAAGTGTCCTTGAGCACTCAAGGTCAAATGCAAGGCACCAAGTCGTTGAAGGCGTAACTTATTTGTTCCAGAAACAGCAGTGACGTGGATGAGTAGTGTTTATTTTTAATGATATTGATGCAAACAGTCTAGTATAATTCAGGCTTGGAAGTTAGAGGGTTAAAACTTTGTTACCACTGTAACATAAAAAAAAAAACTCTCCTCTGCTGCTGTAGACTAGTTTGGCAAAGAGATTGGCCTGAAAACACTCTTCCCTACTTCAAACAAAAAAGGAAAGAGAGCCATGTTATACCAGGACAGAAGCTGTGGTAGTGATGCTAGACCATACTCGCAGTAAATTTTCATTTCTTAAATTTTAAACGAAAAATTTACGAAATGATCATTGACCCTTCATCATAATCTTAACCCTTCCTTACCACTAAAGTCATTTATCCTTCATTTTTATGGGTTAGCATCGGCATGCCCTGAGAGGTGTTTGGCCGTGTACTACCTCTCATAATGTTGTACACCCAGTGTGATGGCTACATTTGCGCCTTCCAGTTTTATCAACCTGTCAAACTTGTTCGTGGTCAGGGGCCAGTGCACAACTTGACTATACAGCTTTGTGAAAAAGCAATAATCTCTCACACTGTTAAAGAACGTTACATATGTAATGAAGTCAGGCGTAATGTATTTGTGCTTCTTTGATGCTATAAGCTCCCTTTTAATGTGTGTGCATTTCTTATACAGGCCTTGACACTTCAAACATGGGCTCAGTGGTTCTAGAAGAGTACGAGCTGCTGGGTGACCCCAAGTACCGTGCCTATGTCACGGCCATCGACAAAGCTCTGAAAAGCTTTGATAACACCAGTGAATGGGCTGACCTCATTTCAGCCCTTGGGAAGCTGAATAAGGTATGGAAGTGGTCAAAGCTGATTTTTAGCACTACTGCTATCCACTGGAGTCAGAATGAAATTCACTTTTGATATCATCAAGGAATGAAAAATTCTAGCCATTATGGCGGCTTGATAAAATTGCACAATGTTGCGTTCACAGGTGCTTATTTCACGTCCTTTATATTGTGTACAGTCCTTTATTATGTCCTTTTTTGTGATATAACAGGCCTCGCAATGCGGGCCTCATTGCCGTGTCATTTCGCTCTGTAATGTACACTGGTGTAAATCATGGAGTGGGAAGGAGGGGGTCAGGAGTGTCCTGACCTTTTATTGTGTATGGGCTGGGGGAGGGGGGGAAACCTCTTGCAAGTGTCCCCTCCTTCAGACTTACCTTTCAAACATCATATTTGATTTGCTTGACAGTTAACCATAGTGCACCCCTTGTAAAACCAACTCTGATATCTGAAGTCCTTCCTATGAGCAGAAAGAAGATGAGCAAGAGCTTTCTGAAATGCTACAGGTTAGTTCTGATGGACCGTTAATGTTTATTACACTGGGCTTTAAACAGCTATGTAATAAAGAATCCCCGATCATCTACCCTTATTTATGTCGACGATTTGGTGGAAGCTATTGACAATCAGGTATGAATCCAATTGCTTGACTATGATTGTGTCATTTACAAAGAATCACTGGTGAACAAAAAACATGCACAAAAGTTCCCATGGGTAAATGATTGGACGCTATTTGTAACAAGTATACACGATGGGGAATGGAGCTGAAGTTAAAGAAAAGCTGCACCTTTACGTGTTGTAACAAAAAAAAAGGCTGAAAAGTGATATAATTAAAAATAATACCTATATTTATAAAAATAAAAAGGCCACCATGACAAGATGTGTGTCCTCCCTTGTGGTTTTTCTGGATTTAAGCCACTAGAATTATCATAACCGTGGTAGCTTAGCAAGTAAAGTGTTGCGGTGCAAAGCTTGAGGGCGCGGGTTCAGTTAGGTGCTTTTTAAAGAACCTCAGGTGGTCAAAATTAATATGGAGTCCTCCACTATGGCGTGCCTCATTATCATATCATAGTTTTGGCACGTAAAACCCCAGAATTATTCTCAGCCATAACATTTCATCGCGAGCTATGTAGCTGAGCATTTACAGAGTGTGACACGTGCTGTGACAACACAGAATGCCTAGGTGATTATTCACACATCTCCTTCACACTGTGTTGTTATAATTATATGGCGGTGTTGGTGTAAATGACAGTGCCCACCGATATCTGCGGCTATCAATGTGTGCCGAAACTTCTCAAGCAGTTGGCTTTGCCCCCTGAGAGGCTGCTACTGTTTTCCTATATTTAACTCCTCTCAGTGTGTTCAGCCAGAGAACATTATTTGCAACAGGTCATCGTGATAAGAAACCTTTTTCAGTAGAGCAGGTAGCAGATGTGGAGCGTAATGGAAGGCCCTTTCTGTCCTTGCACTAGCAGTCATGGAGCATTTGTTTACACTGATCAAGGTCTGCAAATGCTATATGTGTTGTATATGTAGTCTGATGTTTCCTCAGGCAATTCTATTTCACTCCTTTTATCCCCACTATGCAATAGTGCTTGGCACTTAGTATGATTGGATGTAATCATCCTAGCTACCAGGCTCGTAGCCAGAAACTTTTTTTGGGAGAGGGGGGGGGGTCTGAAGGCCTAGACTATTTTAGAAAAACATCTATTTTCATTATTTATTTGTGGTAAAACACCCAACTCCATCAGAACTCCAGGGGAGGGGGCCCGGGCCCCTAGCCTCCCCCCCCCCAGCTATTAAAGGTCTTGTTCATGGGATTTACTGTAAAATCCTGCTGCATACAACACTGGGTTTCGCTTGAGATTCTGGCATGTAAAATTCATTTCTCATGTATTCAAACATCAAGGTTGTTAAATGGCTTGCAAAGGTCTGTTTACTTGAGGGAAGCATTAAAAAAAAAGCATCTTATTTGTGGGGCCATTCACTTCTAAATTTTGTTCTTTATTTTTTTGCAGTCTCATCGCCACATGTTTCTACTGATACTATGTGTTGTAGTTATGGCACATGCATCTTACGGAACACGAAATAGTAAAATTATTTGAGCTCTGTGAGGTACCCTTCACGATACCAAAAGAAAAAAAAAGTAAAAAGAAACACATTGATTAAAAAATAAACTTGCTAAGGTAGAACCGATGCAAAAAAGAGGCAGGGGGATGGTAGGCAATGATTCCCTTTTTTTCGGGGGGGTAGCATTGCCAAGAAATTGAGCAGTACTGTGAAGTTCCTACACCAGTTTGACTTCGTGAATCTTGACGGCATCCGCTCCAGCCTACTTAACTTTTTTTATTGCAAAAGGTTAACTGCATTGTCTTCTAAAAGAGCCATAGGTCGAAACTGCCACGTTTCAAAAACCTTTGCTTAGTCACAGTGGTGTTTGGGTATTGGTACAAAATTTCAAAAAATTGAAATTCATTACCACAAAGTTCATGAAAGTAACGTTTCTAAAGGATGCTTTGTCAGTGTAAATTAATTTGTTTCTCAGTAATGAGCTGTTGATTGTGGCCTGCTCTGTGGCTCCAAACCTGCATGCACAGTGAGAATGACCGTACCAACTCAGAAGCATTCAACTATGCGCACTACCAATATATTGACAGCGCAGCAAACGTTTGGTTGGGGTCAGGACCAATAAAGAGCAAGGGGGGACGATCCACTTTAAAACTTTTTTTTTTAATGCTTCAATAATTTTGATGAAACTTGTTGAGATTATGTGTGTACCAGGGTGGCGTATGGTGCCTTGAAACCCTTCAAAACCCTTGAACTTGAAAAGCACGTATTCAAGGCCCTTGAAAGTCCTGGAATATTTTCCTGTTCTCGATAACCCTTGAATTTCTGCACGAAAAAATGAAACGCCGTTAATGAAGTGAAAGGCCCCTATATTGGCTTTGGTGCCGGCTCCCTCCTGGTGTTGCACTGCTTTGTCCACGCCTTGTCTTATCGTTCGTTTCTCTGCCCAACTGTTGGCCTGCTTCCCTTGCTTTGTCTCTCTCTCTTTACTTATCTCCTTGCGACTTTACTTTGTCTTGTGCATTTGTGCTGCTTGTTTCCCCATCAAATGAGTAGCACACGAAGTTAGTACACTCTGACAAAGTGAAGCCCAGCTAATGCTAGTGATGGTAGCTGTTGTGAACATTCGTTTTGTGTAGTGAACTACATTAGATGTAATCAAGGGTAGACATTTCTGCAGTATAACAAGGACATATTTCAAATCTTATATTAAAACTAGTACTAGTCAGAATGTTGAAACTCTATTATAGCTTAAAAAATCCTCCTGTGGATAGTGAAAACCTGAGACAGGGCCTTGAAGTCCTTGAATATCCTTGAATTTTGTCCTTTGAAACCTGTACGAACCCGGGTGTTGATTTCAAATATGCAATTATTTTTCTAGTGCAATGTGTAGTTCTTAAAATATCTAAATTTCATGTACTTTTCAGGAGCCAAGGTAAATCAGCATATCAGAATAATCTGGAAGGAGAACTGTACGCTAGATACAAGAATGGACGTTCTAAGCCCATTTAAAAAAATGTTATAGCATATTGATCATTGATGATTGAAATCCCAGCTTAACATGGACTCACTTGTTACGTTAAGTTATCACAACTTCTGTCAAATGCGTTTACAACATTAATTTGTGTTCTATTGCACACATTCTCATTCCAGGTTATTCTGATATGCTAATTTACTTGTGTGTGTGTTTTTTGTGTGATTGGCGACTACATATTCTTTTCCCATTGAAGAAATGCTGTCTCTCTGTTTGAAAATGCTTTGCACTGTATTTTTTGCCATTTTCTTGCCCTGCATGGTAATATCTCATTAAACTGCACTGTACTTTATTTTTTTTACTTTCATTTATTTCCCTGTGCTTACTGATGTATTTTTCTCTGATATTTTCTTTGTACATGTCTCCATACTCAATGCCCTATTGGGCCCTGTAAGATGTCATGAATAAAACAAATAAATAAATAAGGTAAACTTTCTCAGTTCTGAGAAGAATCTTGCTCTCAAAGTGCACAAAATCTTTCATATTCTAAAAACTACATAATGTACTAGAAAAAATGATTGCATACTTGAAATAAGCACACAAATATACAAATTCAGCATGTCTCCTCAAAATCAACCAAATAAAAAAAATGATTCAGTAGCAGTGTCCCCCCAAGTAACTAAACTAAACAACGCAGGTGATATCCAGCCACCTCAAGTACCAGGTGGTGCCCCGGCGTCTGACCATCAGCAAGCGGCTGGCACAATGTATGCACCCAGCGCTGCCCAGCGGTGTCCACCTCAAGGCCCTGGAGTCGTACGACCTCATCCTGAGGGCAGTGGGACCCCAAAGGCTCGGCCAAGAGCTCTTTTTGTACGGTGCTGGCCTTTTCCCACTCCTGGCGCACGCTGCCATGAATGTGCGGCCCGCGCTTCTGAGCCTCTACGAGACGCACTTCCTTCCACTGGGCGAGCGTCTGCGGCCAGGACTGATGGGTTCCTCATCGGCGTCCTGCCGGGTCTGGAAGAGGGTTCGGACTACTACGAAAGGTATGTAAAATTTTGGCGATCTGTGATGTCATGATGTCATATAGTGACATCGCATGTCGATCTTTTTTTGCATCACTCGTGTTGGAGCCGACGCCACGGGACACCGGTCAATTTTTGCATTTGATGAGGCATCTAAGGCTTTCGCAAATTACAAAATTGGGGTGCCACCTAAAAGGAGAGAGGGCCACGCTGGGGCGGCCTACAGCCTACATTTTTGCTAATAAATGAAGCAGACAATTAACATTCTCTGTTAATGGATATATATAGATAGTTTAACAGGACATATTTTTCTAAAGCATTTTGCTGTGGTTGAGTTTATTATTAACATGAATTAAGGAATAACATAGTGGAAAAAAGCATTGCACATTGCTTATTTCAGTTTCTAATCAGAACACTCCCACTAACACACGCAGGTAGCATTATATATAGGAAATGGTATAACAACTATCTGTCTTTAAAGGCTTTCTTGTAAACCATGGCTTTCCTTTTCTACTGATTTGCCCGCAGGACAGACAAGCTGCTTCTCGATGTGTGTGTAGCAGTCGAGAAGAGCTACTTCTATGGCAGCCTGTGGAAGTGTGTCCTATGTAACCCAGGCATCCGTCAGGCAGCCATCAACTTCATTGTCTCCCATTACAACCGTCGACTTAGCATGGAGGACCAGCTATATGTCATTGGCACCGACATTGACTGCATGGTAGGCATTCACCTACAGTACTACTGCCCGGTTTAATCAGCACTGGCACGGTATGTTACCGAGCCATAGAGTATTGCTTTTCATAATCGGCGCTGGTATAGTATGTTTTTACACATACATTGATGCCACTTGTAATCAGTACTTCTTACTTAGCAAGTACTGATTTTTAATTGGCAGGATTCAAATTTCGACCAGCGTGATTGCATAGAACACCTTGTACACAGCACAGCAGACTTTCTACAGCAACATTTATACAGTAAAAGCTCATTAATTTGGATTTCACGGGACCAGAAAAAATGTCACAATTAACCAAATGTCGAATTATCGAAAGTATCAAGAAAAGAACGAACAAGCATCTATTACATTCAAACCTCATTATAACAAAGTCGCGTCTGACACGAAAATGTGTTCATTATATCCAAAACTTCACTATAAATGTATATATTGTTAACACTATCTATGACAATACTATTCATTTACTTTGTTTTAAACCGATAATTCATTATATCATGTTCATTATATCGAGGGCTTGAGTGTACATCCATGAGTTTTTATTTTCTTGATGAATATGTAAATCCAGTACTTATTTGCATAAGAGCAGTGTAAAAGCTGCAATTTTCGTCATTCGCGACATCGTTCACAATGTGAGCGCAGCTGAAGTACTCCCATGTCTTAAGCCAAAGCATGCTCTGAACCCTCCCTTATTACGTACCACGACACTCAAACACTGCCACGCACACGTAACGATAAGTTTTCCGTTAGAAAAATGGCCACAATTGAATCGTTTGTCCATCACAGATGTAGCAAGTGAGTTTTATGCCGGCATGCGAACGCGTCTGAAGCTCTTCAGCTCAACAGCTTCCACCATGTTTGACTTTTGTCGTGTTTTGTGACATTGCACGCTCATTACCTGAAATCAAAGCAAAGGTACCAAGAGCCACATCCGCTGTGGACAATACTGTGACCGCTAAAGGCACGAAACTGCTGAGCACTGCATCTGCTACTGAATAAACCTGGCTTGCTAATGCACATACCATGGATGGCGACTACGCTGTTCTTAAGGCACGCTTTGACTCCAGTCGCTGTCGACACGACCATAGATAGTGCCCGCGCAGTTCACGTGCGTCGAGTAAATCGAAAACGAAACAAGTTTGCCGCAGCAGCTGAAGCCTGGTCGCCAACAACGCGATTGTGGTAAGACTGTGGATGGCGACCATGCCTTTCTGAAGGCCGGTAGTCGTTTCAGTTGTTTCGCAAACGCTGTTATCACTCCTTTGCGTCGCACATTTGCAGTGCTTTGTGCTTGGCGCGCTCCAAGGAATTGCCGAATTAACTGGGTTGCGCCAGATATGACCAAATTACAAGAGTTTGACGCCACTAAACCACACATATTCTTGCTGGGACCAGAGACGTCTCCTTATTATCTTAACTTGTTGATAAAGCTGGGCGGTACCACGCAATAGTAACCAAAATTTTACTGTAATAAG
>NC_051181.1:146720289-146746240 GCF_013339695.2 Rhipicephalus sanguineus | reverse complement strand
AAGCGGTCATCGCACGTAAATGTTCGCAGCGGAAAGCAGACTAGTAGTTGTGCATTTCAGACTGAATAACAGTTGCCGACATACGAAGTGATGGAGTCTCAGTAGAATATTCAGCTTATTGAAAACAACCCTTTTATGCAACGCAAAATAGCCGAGAAAAAAAAAAGAACGTTTTATGAGCAGCCAGAATATTTAAAACTCCGCATTCAACAATGCTTTGACTGGAGCGATAAGAAAGGCGCCTTACCTCGCAAAGAACACTGTTCTTTGTCGAAACAATGTTCCTCTGGCCATGTAGTGCAGCCACTGCTCTGGTGCATGTCATCACGCTTACCTGCGGTATCATAAAATGTGCGTAACCATTTGTATGGGTGGTTTTGCAGTTATAGGCGCAACAGCACGGCATAGCGGCAGCACGCAGCGCAAAAAACAAACCGCGCGCAACGTTCGCTGCGTGGAGCCGCGGCGAAAAATCACGCGAGCGAAAAAGAAAAATACCATCAAAACGCAAGATCCACGCGTCTCAAAGCGCAACCGCAAAGGAGGCCAATCGTCGCGCCGAGAAAGCGGCGAACAGGAGAACGCGAAAGGGGCGAGAAGGGAGAGAGAAAGACGCGCTTGCGGCGGCGAGTACAATGAATGGCGGTACTCTGCCAACATCAAGTGGTTTTACGGGCGATGATCTGCACATCAGCAGCAGCGGTCGTTGACATATTGTTACGAAATCGCGCAACGCGTGACTATAGATTGCTGAGTCATTGGAGTATACATCTATTGTTTATTACATAACATGCAATATATCATTCATGTTGAATCATTGCATGTGGTTCCAACACTGGAACCACAATCAGCGTTGACCCGGCATGTGTTTTTCTGAAGAAATTTCTAGCACTGGCGTGGCTCTATGGCAGGGAATTTTTTTTTGCGAGAAGGGCAAGCCACGTTATCACGTCATAACTTGTGAATCGCGGTCATTCGTAGGCTCATGTCCTTCTCTGTCCATTTGGTATATAGATAGATAGATAGATAGATAGATAGATAAGATAGATAGATAGATAGATAGATAGATAGCTAGATAGATAGATAGATAGATAGATAGATAGATAGATAGATAGATAGATAGATAGATAGATAGATAGGATAGATAGCTAGATAGAAATGGTCAAAGTGCCTTTAGTTCGCTTAAGACATACATGGTATTTTTTAGGCCTCCCGGTATGTTTCCTTTACTGCTGTGATCACCCGGTAATCAGGCTCTAAGTCGCAAGTAGTGTTAATAGCGGCGGTGGTCCTGCGACGCTTTGTGTAAGTATACAATCGTCCGATGCGTTTCTTGGCGTTCACATGCCACGTAGAAGAAGAATGTTTATAGATTGCACGTTAGTAGTCGCTAACGAGCGCTTTACGCCAACAAAAAATTAGAATATAAAAAGTCGTTGCAGTCCGTCTTCTACGTTTACCCGATGCGCCACAAAAAATTCGCTGCCAGCGTTGTTTCTGCTGTACACCTGTCCGGTGATCCGGTACTGCGGATACGATGAAACGTTTACGGACAAGATTCGAACTCCACGCGGGATTAGCGCCATCGTGTAGTGGCTTCTTAATTAGTGCTTGTAATCAGGTAGCAACCCGCTAGCTAGCCTGGCAAAGTACAACAGCGACTCCCATCAATTATGAAGGCTACAAGCCATTGGCAGCCAAGTGATAAAAGGTGTCATGTCAAGCACCTAAAGCAACCCCAATAAGTTGTTCGCAATGGAAATATGCTTTTGAGCGAGAAACATGAAGCTTTGAGATATGACAGACATGTCATTCAAAGGAAACAAAGTTGGTCGCAGTTAAGAAATTTTCAAGCAAATTATTATAGTGCGTAGCCTTTAATGGTATAATATACGGGGTGATCAAAAGTAGGGTTTTTATGGTTTTCTTGAAAATCGGTGCCGGGAGGTACGTGAAGAGCACCTTTTTAAATAACATATCAATCTAGGGGGGGGGGGCAATTATTTATTTATTTAATATTTATTAAAGATAATTTGAAGGCCCGAAGGCACCACAGAAAGGAGTGGGCAAAACAATAATTACAAGTGTAGTTTTAAAAAAATGTTACAGGGAAATCTTGTACGCCGAGCTTGAAATCTTTTTCGCCCATTATGCAGGCGATGGAGGCGGGAATGGGGTTATAGGCGCCGCTTGTCCTAGGAACCAACGAGCCATTGCACAATCTGGTGCGGCAGGACGGTAAGTCGACGTTATAGCGGTGATCGGTCCTCGGTGATGGAAACGAAGTGGCTGAAAGAGAGCGTCCTTCAAATAGCTCTTATAATGATATATTTTGTGAAATATCTTAAGGCGAGGCGATATGCGGCGGAACGAAAGGTGAGGCAAGTTTAGAGTGTTCTTCATGGATGTGACACTGGAATGACGTGAATAATTCGATAAGATGAAATGCACTGCGCGATTCTTAATGGCTTCGAGAGTTTGAATGAGAATGGTATGAGTTGTATCCCATATGGCGCATGCTTACTCTAATTTTGGCCTTACCAATGTTTTGTAGAGTGTTAGCTTGATTGACGATGAGGCAGAGGAAAATTTTCGACGTAGATAACCAAGCATGAGGTTAGCATTGTTACCAAATATTCTACGTGCATATTCCACGAAAGATTGGAAGATACCTGCACACCAAAATATTTTAAACTCTCAACAGATGGTAATGGAATGTTATTGAGCCAGTGTGTATGCGAACAGTGGGTAGTAGCTTGGCGTGGAACGTGCATGCTCTTAGATTTAGTTATATAACTGTCATGAGCCATTCTTACGCCATTGCAATATTCATCTATATCGCAAACTTCTGGTAACGTACGCAGTCATCTGCGAATAGTCGCCGCTTTTGAGGAAGAGACCCAAGATGGAGGATATTATTATAATAAGAAAGCAGTGGGCCAAAACGGACCATTGTGGTACACCAGACGTTACAGCGGAAATAGGTGAACAAGAATGTTGGCTGTCACATACTGGCTCCGGTTAGAGAGAAATCTTTACCACGAAGTACGTTGGGGTCAATATTGAGCTCATTAACTTTCAAAAGAATAGTTCATGTCAGACGGAGTCAGATGCTTAGTCGCATCTAAGTATATGCAGTCAGTATCAAATTTAAGATCTAAGGCAAGAAATAAGTCGTTAGTAAACACAGCAACTGCGTTCCGCACGAAACTGCTTTACGGAATCCATGCTGACAAATACTAATGCACATCACCGGATCTATGCACAGCAAGCACCATCCCAGCCTTCCAGTCAGATGGCAGTGTTAACGCCTGTTCAAAAAGTTGACAATAATAAGGCAGAATTGACTGGTGTACACTCAGCTTTTTGACGAACTACAATCCGGACCGGCTGATGACACTTTCAAGTTGACAAATCAGTCTTTCAGCACCAACTGCGTCAATGATGATGGAGTCCATTGGCACGAAATTGGTTCCTGGTAAATGCAGGAATATGGGGGGGGAGGTGCTCTTATGAATGTGTGACGCAAATGCATCATTCAGAACATCGCAGCACTCACTAAGAGCAACTGTGACTTTAGACTGGATTAATTGAATATGTCGCGTTTTAGTTCTGCTTATGATGCTCCAAAACTTACGCGGGTTAAGACCGAGCAGCGCAGGAAGTGTTTTAACAAAGAATTATTTTTTTTTTGCTTTCGAAAGCGCACTACAGAATTCTCGATTCAATACATGATAGAATGGCCAATGGCCACTTCTGGCTGATAATTTCGCGCGTAAGAATAGCCGCTTCTTTTTATTTCGCCTGCGTTTTAACGTGTTGTTAAACCATCGAGAACGAGGATTCGATGAAATAACATTTAGAAATAACAACGTTCAATTGGCCTAGTTGGTACGACGTTGTAATTGAGATGCGCGGAGCGAAATGCACAAACGAGTAACTGATCAAGAGGACTGTACCACTACTCCTGTCCTCTTCTTCCGTTACTCGTTTGCGCATATCGCTCAGCGCATGTACATTTCAACGATTCCATGAAAGTTTTCTTTTAGGCACAAAGCGATCAATTAGGTGTAGTAATTTGTTCTTATATTGTAATCAGTTCTGCCCAACTGATCGCTGCTCAAAACCAGCAAAAAACAAGTCAACAAAACATTGTTATTCTCTGTTCATCCATCAAAGCCCGCCTTGCTATAGTCTTGGATAACTTTGCTTTTTTTCTTGACGGAAACTCCTGCTTTGAAGTGAGTGGATTATAGAGTGGTCGCTAATAGCCGGTAGATGAGTTGAAGGTGAAGCTAGGCCAGTTGTAGTGTTAAGTATTATGTGTAATATGTTAGCGGATGTGGGAGTAATGCGAGGGGTAAAGTCAACGAGCTGAAGCTGGGTCTAGTTGCAGTCGTGAAAAAAAGTAAAAAAGCTGCTTGCTTTCAGCTGAGCTATGCTTTAAAGTAACCGAGTCTCTTTCTGACATGATATCAGGAAAGTTGAAGTCGCCAAGGATGAAGAAGGGTGATCTTGCGTATCTGACGGACAGCTGATTGATAACATCGTGCAGGTCATTACAGAAGGATGACGATGCAGATGGTGACCGGTAGCAAACACAAAATATTATTTCGCGAGAATCACTGAGCGCGCGTGCACACACCAGCTCATGGAAGATAGAACACGAATAACATAAGAAGCAACGTTATCGGCAATCGCGAGCAGAACACCACCACCAGACCGGTAATCGCGGTCACATCTGTAAAACTTGTAGCACTTCGGAAATCGCGGTGTTAGTTATCAATGAAACCCACCAATCTAACTCAGATTCAATAATACACTTTTATTCAATAATGATCTATCTATCTATCTATCTATCTATCTATCTATCTATCTATCTATCTATCTATCTATCTATCTATCTATCTATCTATCTATCTATCTATCTATCTATCTATCTATCTATCTATCTATCTATCTATCTATCTATCTATCTATCTATCTATCTATCTATCCAGTTCGGTATATACCAAAATATACAGAGAAGGATATGAGTGTTCGAACAATACGATTCACAAGTTATGACGTGAATAATGTGATTTTTGCCGTCTCGCAAAAAAAAAATTTCCTTACCACAGAGCTACGCCAGTGCTTGAAGTTGCTTCTAAAAAACACTTGCTTGATCAACGTGAAATGTAATTCCACTGTTGGCTGTCGGATTTAATGACATGTAATGATTCAACATGGATGATTTATTACATGTTATGTAATAAACATTACATGTATACTCCTGTGACTCAGAAATTTATAATGACACGTTGCGTGACCCCGTAACAATATGCAAACGACAGCTACTGCTGATGTGGAGATCATCGCACCCAAGCGTGCTCTTCATTTCTATAAAACTGACGCATTTGCTTTAAAGTGAGTGCCGACGTTACATCGGACAATAATCTACCCTTTAATCGCGAATGAAATCGGCGTACTAGGAAAGCCCTCGATATGCCTACAATATCCTAATGTGCTCAAAACCTTAATCCACCTCGTAACACTTGGCTCAAAAAAAGAAAAAAAGAAAAAAAGCGGCGAAGGCAGCTCCCGGTGATTGTCTCGCATCACATTGATTTCCTCGAAGCGTCGGATCTACAGGAGTTTTTATGACACAGTGACGCCACTACACTGTTAAAACGAGCCATCATTTTGACAGCGACCTCTTTATCTTTTTTGACGAGCCGTCGGCGTCAAATGGGAAAGACGGCGACTCTCTTGTCAACGAGCGAGCGGAGAGAAAGAGAGACGAGAGAAAAATGAGAGAGAAAGTTCCAGCGCGCCTCGGTTGGCTACCGTACGTCACGTGACACGTCGCTCTCTCAGCGGTTACCTCTCCAAGAAAAAGAGTGGAGGAGGCAGAGCGGCAGAGGCAGAGCCGCCACCGCGCCGGAGAGAGAGAAAGAGCCGAGAGAGCGGGTACTGCTGGTACGCCGGTACATTCCAACGTGTTTCTTCGATCTTTGTGCGTGCTTCTTCCATGTCGGTTTGGTGCGCCATTTTGTCTTTTTTTTGCGTGGCGTGCGAGTGCCTGTGCAACGCGCGTGTGTGCTTTGGAGCTGCAGCCTCAACTCGAGTGCACGTGTAAAGGTGAGTGTACTGTTCTACTTATATACTACTTTCGTCTGTTTACACCTTCGGCTGTGCACGGTTTAACAAGGCACTTCGTTTGCGTGTAGCAAAGAAGTAAGCTCTAGTTTTCGCGCGTTGTGGAGGCGACTCCCATCGCTCGTCTGTTCTGCTTTTTGCGGTATGCATTCGAGCGATGTGCTTTCGCACCGAGGCTGAACCACGTGCAGCAATTTTCAAGCGTCAGCTTGCATCTAGTGTGATAAAAGAAGAAAAAAAAATGAATAAAAATGTTCCAGTGAAAAAAAAAAAAAGCTCAAACGTACGAGGAATATTGGCGCGCGTTTTTGAGTAGAGTGCACTTTTCGCGCACTTTCGATGGCGATTGAAAGTGGTTAAAACGGTGCGAGGACTGGGATCGAGTGGAGGAACTCTAGTGCGCCATGTACGGCCGAGTACGTTCAGAGCACTTGAAAAAAATGCTCAATAGGGTCCTCAATTAGTATAAGACTTTATTTAGTTGTTTCTTTTTGCTTTTCATCTTTTCGTTGGTATACATGCGCTAATGCTGATCATGATCATCTGCAACTCTGACGACTTGCATAATGTGGATGCTATAGTCGCTAATTCGTAAAAGTACACGTCAACTATAAATTAATAGTTTTTTTTTTGTATTGTAGTGTGGCTTAAAACTGCATTTCTTGTGCAATTTACTCTCTCTGTTTCTTGATCGTTTCCCGGCAAAGGATGCAGACGTTGGTATCCGATAGCGATTGGCCAGCTCTATTCTGATTCACGAATCGCAATCGAAAGTGACCTTGTAACATGCAAACGGGAGCAGGGGCGTAGCCAGAAATTTTTTCAGGGGTAGGGGGGGGGGCGCACCGCCTTCATTTCGGGGGTTGGGGGCACCTCCTTGAAATGGTCATTTTTCGCTCTGTATGCAAAAGAATTTCGGGGAGGGCACGGGCCCGGTGTGCCACCCCCTGGCTACGCCACTGAACGGGAGCGCTGAAGCATTGCGAAAAAAAAAAAAAGACCAAGACGCGAAAGACGGAGTTTGTATTGAGAAGCATTACACCAAGAGCATCCACGCGCGTGCCCCGACTTTGAATTTTTTCATAGAAAATTTAAAAGTGCCGCCTATCAAACGAGCAGCTGTCACTGCGTAAAAATGGAGAAACTGGATTAAATTGCAATGTTCTCGACATGTGTAAGGATTTAAAACACAGCAGGGTGAGGAGGAGGCTAAGGGATTTGTCAAGTGCTTGCAAGTTAGTATGCAAGTTACTGCATGTAACTATCGAATGGATGTGATTGACTGACTGCTAATCGCTCCAATCATTTCAGGTTCACAGGACAGGTCTGAAAGGTCAACGTCAATCATATTTGGCCGTGGATATCACTGCAACTTTGGCACTCGACCAAGCGAGGTATGTACTCAGTATCTCGGAATTTTTTTTTTCTGCGTGTTTTAACATTGCTGAGGACATGTGTGTGTCATTTGTAAAGAAAGACCAGACCCTAAATGGGGTCTTCTGAATTAGTACCTCAAGTTTAATGTGCAGGCCAACTGCCTACATGCACCCACGCCACAGCTGCGACGTATTGCCCCACTGTCAGCGCATAAGCCTTCTGGCATAGGTGTATATCAACCTCAAGCATACTTGGCTGTGGATGTCACTGCAACTTTAACACTCCATGAAGCGACGTATGTATTGAATATCTCTGGAATTTATTGTCTCCGTGTTTTAAAATTTCTGAGGACACGTGTGTCGTTTGTAAAGACAAATCAGACCCTAAATAGGGTCCTCTGAACTAATACCTCAAATTTAATGTGCAGGCCTACTCACCCCATGCACCCAAGCCACAGCTGCAACATATTGCCTCGTCAGCGAAGTCAGCTCATAGGCGCATACTTCTAAAGTATATTTCATGGAAACACATCTCAATGTCATGATTTCTTGTCACATTTGCGAGACTGCAGTGCAGAACTTGTACAAATATGAGAGACACTACAGAGTTCATTCAAATGTTCATAATGTTAATGTAGCATGTGTAAATCAGGGCTGCTCGAAACATTTCAAAACATTTAATGCACTGCGTGTGCTTGTTTCACGCAGTCATGTTGGAGATGATGTTGCTTCTGTGTCATCTGGACAAGAATTTAGATGTCCTCATATATTTCGTGATGTCAAGTTTTCTTTTTTTTTTTTAAAGAGGTTGGGCACGTTAAGAAGCATATTTCTTCTAGTGTTGCCACTGCCTGTTGTTTTGTAAACTGTAAAAAAGTGTTTCAAGTGCAAAATCATTCACGTCTCATGTAAGTTGCTTTCATGGCAGCATTGTGTGTCCAAGACAGAGTGTGACACAATGTGAGGAAGATCTTGCAGCACCTAGCAGTGCAGGCCAAGATTTCACCAGTGTTGATGTTTAACAAGTTTCAGGGCATGATAATGAGGTTTGTAAAAGTGGACAGCTGCCACAAGTGTGCATGTAGCCTATACTGGAACTTAGTGGTCTAGATGCGATTCATGGCAGAGCTCCTGAAGTGAAGCAAAATGACCTTGCAGAATTACGGTTTAGAGTATGTGTTTATCCCTCTACATTATGAGCAGCTATTTCTGTTACTAGAAATAATACACGGTTTGTTTGTGCAACTGTGGGCTCTTTTTACATTTTATATTTGTTATTACCCTCCATGCTTACTTGGGAACATTATGCATCAGAGCATATACATGTAGCTAGTTCAGTATGCGACAAATATGGTCACATTTGCTGCTCAGCATTTCTATCTGGTGTCCTTTGATTTCATCATACAGTGTCTCTCACACAATGCAGCATAGTTTATACATTTCCGGCGTTTCACATCTGAAACCCAAATATGTGATTGGCATAGTTTATGGCGCATGGATTTATTCTGTCATTCTCTTTTTGTTTACTCCAGGTACATTGGACAGATCAACCGGACCAAAAGGCGGGGTAAAGGAAAAGGCAGCGGAATAGGACCAAGGGTGCTCAGCCTTATCAAAGCGCTTTGAATAATAAATGTGCAAGTATTGACAAAAGCTTTTGATGCATATTTTATTAGGTACTACCCATGTCGAGTGATGGTCGCATGGTGAGGTACACCACTCTACAGTTCATAGTGACACAGAATACACTTCATCTCTTGGGCCATCATACTAACAATGCAGCTGCATTTCATGTTGAGAGTCTCTTGTCACCTCGCAGAGAAAATGCTACATTGATGGTCTCATAATAGCATTGACAAAAAGACGTACAGGTCGGTTGTATTTTGAGTTCACGAAAAAGATGTCAAAATGAGAGAACACCGTCATTTGCAAATGACGGTGAAATGTTATCAATCTGACAGGTCGGTTGTGTTTTGAGTTCATGAAAAAGACGTCAAAATGAAAGAACACCGTCATTTGCAAATGACGACCTTCAGTTATTTTGATAGTTACATTTTATCAATTTGACGGTTTGCTTGTATTTTGAATTGACGGGAAAGACATCAAAATGATAAAATATTACCATCATTTGAAAATGACGGCCTGCCATCATTTTGACGGCCATATGCTTGGAAATAGAGCTGCCAAGATTTTCCCGTCATTTTGACAAAGTTTTTTTTACAGTGTACTCCCGGAAAGCCATATATATAT
Source organism: Rhipicephalus sanguineus (assembly GCF_013339695.2). NCBI lineage: Eukaryota > Metazoa > Arthropoda > Arachnida > Ixodida > Ixodidae > Rhipicephalus > Rhipicephalus sanguineus. The sequence continues at coordinate 146,736,476 of NC_051181.1, read as the reverse complement.
ATATATATATATATATATATATAGGCACGCCATTGCGAGAGGCACGTCATCGCTTCATTTTCATCGTTTCAACGATTGTGGACCATGTTTTTGGACTCGACCACCGGTAAGGGGCGGCGTGGGGGGGGGGGGTGGCGCTGCGATGAAAATTGCCCCCCCCCCCCCGCCTAATGGGAACACTTCGCAGGCTTATGCTCAACAGCACCACGCCCGATGCCCAGAACGGCCCTCCGCTTTCTGCAGCTAGCATTTTTGCGGTGCTAACTTTTGATAGGCGAAGCTTCAGCCCTGGTGCTGCTGGAGTTCGCCTAAATTGGCAGATTGTTAACTCATTGGAGCGGGAATAAACTGCGCGAAACGTATGTGTGCATATATACAGAGTTTCCTCGCAATAAATCAGTAGCTGTTCCAGCACCTTGTCTGTCATTGTCACGGACCCGTCCCAAGCGCTGTTTGTTCCTACCCTAATCAGGACTGGTTTCTTACAGGCCGAGTAGTTTTAGCTCGGACGGTAAACACATAAAGGTGATCGCCACTGCGAATGAGGGGAACGCGTGGTAATGTAGCGTAAGTTTACTAGCCACTGATTAGGCTGCTGCAGGCCCGTGGAACTTTGTTACTGCGGTGTCTGTGCAGCGCCAGGAAATATCTTAAGCACGTAGATGAGCTTTATGTATCGAAGAATCGTCAGAGACTGAATCCTTTACGAAGTCCCACAGGAACTCCTAATCTTGTGTAGTGTTCCAAGTGAAAGTTTTCTAGACTACTGCATCGCCCTCTTGATTTAAGCTCTCCGAAATGGGTAGGAGCCGAATATTGCATGCATCAGAAGATTCGACCAAGAACCACGCTTCCAAAACCGAATAGCTGAGGGACACCGACATCCTCGCTTTCCAGCACACTGCACAGTTGTTGACATCGGTACAGAAGACGAGCCAGGGCTTTAACAGAACATTGGTAGCTGCTCGTCCTTGTTGTGTGGAAGGCATCCAATAATGAAGTGGACAGGAGTCGGAAGTCAGACAGCAGTCTTTAATGGCGAGTAAGCCCTCGGCAGTTGTCACAGTACAAACACTGATATGGAACATGAGGCACGCTGTAAGATTAGCGATCTCGTTCTGCATAAACAAGCACTTACGAGGACAATGAGCAGTTTGAGTATGAAAGCATGAAATTGCACTCGTGGTGCGGGTGGATAAAATGGTAAGTGTAAGCTTCAAGTAGCAACAAGAAAATGAAGTTGGGGACACATGTAAAAAGAATTGGCGGTCGAAACGCAGCACTGGCCTTCGGGTGTTCACAGGACGGAAGTCTGTCGGCAGGATGATGTCAATGGAGACGCAAACCGACACCTGCCTGAAGACGGCTGCAATAAAAGCTGAAGCGTACTGAACAGCAGTATATTAAATGGCGTTTGTTACGGTAGTCGCGAGAACCCATCAGACATGGACAAACCGCGCACGAAATGTAACTGTCGTCGAGCACAAGCAAACAGCCTTGTCCTAGATGAAAAAAATCTTGTCTCTACAGTTTCCCACGACATTGATGGGATTTGTATCGACTTGTTCAGTGGCCTTCATGTAGCAGCTTGCACGAGCTGCTGCAAGGTGCGCGTAATAGACGGGCGCTGGGATAGACACCACCGGAACGCAGCGTGCGTACATATGACACAGGCTGAACGTGATCTTCTGTAGTGTTTCCGGTTCGAAGCCGTTGTCGTCGTAGATAACGCGGTAGTGGGCGGGCCGAGCTGTGCCTCTTATGGGAGTGTGAGAGCACATGAAAAACTCGCGCTTCGCATGTTGCGTGATTGTCCTATCGACGACAGTCCCTGGAGGTACGTTGGTCCCATTTTTGCGACAGAAGCGGGTTCTGTGCCGCTTCTGAACGGTCACAAACGTTATTCGTGGGTTACATCCGAACACTTCTGCGAAAGCGCTTTGCAAGTATTTGTGCTCTTTTTCACAAACTTCACCGATTTCTCCCTCGCTCACGCCGTCGCGATAGAAAAGAATGTCTTTCGGAATTTTTCCTGGATTTTTCTCCTCGTAGTGAAGAAAAAGTTCTTTGGCCATGCTCTCCATCTTGGAAATGATTTCTACGCGTGTATTGCCGTCGGTCCTCGCCTGGGGGCGCATTACAGCGACATAGCGAGAAGCGCGGCCATCAATGCTGGCGACGACTGCGGCCACGGATGGACTCTGGTCATTCGGGCCGTGGTGACTGACGTCTGCACCCATGACCAGGGCATCCTCGCAATTAAATCCGTCGATTGTCCGCGGCATAGCTTTGTCAACGAATCCAAGCTTCGCTTTTATCTTACGTATTAAATTGCCACCGATCGAACCGTCACTAAATTTGCTCTTATCTACAGCAACACACTGAGTGATCAGCCCAAGTTTAGTTTCGGCATCGTTTTTGAGCTTGTTGTAGTAGACAGATTTTTCGCTGTCAAGAATGATAACCAAGAATTCCACCGCTTTCAGCTCCTCGAGGATGTCCACCAAGTCCGGATTGTTGCGATTAGCAATCTTTGCCTTTACATCCAGTATAATGCCCTGTCTGATTCCTTGGGCGATCAGATTCTTCTTCAATTTAGCGACGTCAGATACAGTGTTGAACTTGTTCATGTTCAAGATCGTCCATGGCACCACTCCCATAGGAGACTTCAAATCATCCACATTAACTTTAGGAAACACCTTTGCACTGCACTCGACGGGAGATGTTGAGATACTGGTGAAAAATTCGCCGAGAATGTCCTCTCGCCGCACTGCCAGTTCTCGCGCTACTCCTTTGGCGCGCGCAAACCTCTCGGACGGAGTCACCGGTTTACCGGACTGACTCTGTTCGCCCCGCTGTCCTAATGGGATGAAGCACATCTCAAGAGGATAGTAACACTTGCCTTTCTTGCTTTCGACTTCCACGCAGGGTAGACTAGGATGGTCAAGCTTTTTGTACGTCTCTTCGAAGTATTTCGCTACTGTCTGAGCTTCGGTAACCGCGATTTTGTCCGCGCCTTTCTTTGTGATTTGTTTTATTTTCCAAGAGCGGGTGTACCGGAGATGCTTCACGCACACTTTGAAGCCACGCAGTCTTGTGTTGAGGTCTTTGATTTCCGCTTCCTCAAGTTGCGGATGTTCCCCAAGCTGACGTCCCAGCAGAGCTTCGACGTAATTTAGAAGCGGGCCATCTTCGTAGAAAGAAGTCAGTATCGTGTCCGCGTTTACGAACATTTCATACTGTCCCGAGCGGACGCTGGTCAGAATACCGCTGTAAGTTGCTTCGCCGGGATTTTCAGCGTCGTCTGTTTTTGCCGGAGGGTCCCCTCTCTGCTGACTGTAACGACCTCGAACGGTGGGCGTGCGATATTGGGGCGTGGTTAGTTGCTTTTGAGGCGCAGGCTCCTTGGGTACTTTTCTCAGCAGGAGCCGGCCGAGGCAATCGCGGTCGTGCGAGAGGGCGCAGCGTATTGCTATGTCGAGCGCTTGAGCCTGCTTTCTGCTGTAGTGCTGAGAATCGTAGCGCAGCATAGCCACCTGCCGGATTCGGACGTAAAATTCGTCTCTTATCTCACAGATTTCTCTGCGAACACTGACGATTTTAGTTTCTCCTTCGAGTTCCAGGGGCTTAATCGAGTACAAGGATTTCTGTCCGTCGAAAATTGGGTTATTCATATCCAACGTGCTGCTGGCGAACTCTGCCAATATGCGTCTCTTGTCACGAGAGGCAAGGCGCTGCTTGGCATCGGTTTCCGATGGCGGATCCTCTGCGCCCCACCAAATGGTAACTTCGTAATGGTAAACGACAAGCTTCTTGTTTAGGTCCAATTTGAAGTGATTCGCTTCGACAAGGAGAGTCGGGGTTGTGGAGCTTGAACGGTCAGTGGCAGAGGTAGCGCTTGGGGATCCTTGGTCGAGGGATGAACTGGCACCTTCTCGCCGCATGAGAGATTGGCCTTGCGAAGGTTCTGAAAAAAGAAATAAGAGGAAATAGTAAAAACGTGTCTGTTTAGAAGTTTGTTGTCACATAAGAACACAGTTGTCATAGGTCGTAAGTGTTACAGAAAGAGATACGTTCAGGGTACTTCCTATCGGCAGTACATAGCTAAGTTAATGACAGGACAGGCAAGTGGAAAAGCTATTGGCGTACAAAAGGAAAGGCGTTGTCATTTCCACCACAAAGTTGAGAACGCAGCAATGAACTAGTAATGTGAGCGCCTTGGATATGATTTGCAGGATAATGCGGATACAAACTCGAACAGCCTCTTGGCTACGAGCCGTACCTTGACTGATGCCTGGACGATTGCGTTCGACAACTCTGCTTTCGTTACTCGAGTTCCACGAAGCACGACGGGGGCCGCTGCGAGATGACCCGCTTGAACTTGAGTAGTTGCTGGCGGCGGTTCCCGATGGTGCAGCAGGAGGCCACCCTGCGGTTGAATTAAGCGATAACAGTTATTCATAGCAAACGGAAGGAAGGACTCATCTTAGATGAATCTGTACGAACAAGCTTGCCTTCGAATGAGATCACATCAAGAGCCGTTTTCGGCGCAGTAGCTATCCGCCGCCGCCGGTGTCCGTAGCCGCTATCACTCGAAATAAAAAAAAAAGCAAACAAAAATGAAAATATCTAGGATAGAACGGGATTCGAACCAAGACCCTCTGCTTGGCAGCCCAGTTTTCTATCACGAAGCCACGCCTGTGCTTGAAACTCCTTTGCAAACAGACCCTATGCAGGCTTCATGTCGAGGAAGGAATCGTTAACATGTGTAATAGAGTTTTAGAAGAGTAAAATAACGATCGGGCGTCACACAATGTAAATTATGTAACTAGTGGGGCGTTTTAACCTTTCAAATCATTACAAAGGGCTCAGCCATAATTCTTCATAGTCAGCCACCGCATCAGCAAAGTGCACATACATGCCTTTCCGGTGTGTAGCGGGTGCCTCGCTTCTGCGCAGAATAACGAACAATGGCGTAGGAGGTGCTTCCCTACTTTACTATTTATGGCGTAGTGGATGCCACGCAAGGGTACTTGTATAGTAGTTGCCCGAATAGTTGAATAAGGGCTCTGGAAAGGCCGTTCTTCGAAGCTTTCGCTGTGACTGCTGCGCGTTCCGCGCAGGCCTGGCATTCCTTTTTTAAATCACAGAATACAAATAATTGACATACGTCTCAAAAACCACGATACGATTATGAGAGACTACGTAGTGGAGGGCTTCGGAAATTTCGACCACTTGCGTTTCTTTCCATTTTTACATCTTTTTGTCCCATTCTCCCTCCCCGTAGTGTAGGGTAGCAACTGGTCGTCGTAATTATGGTATAAACCTCCCTGCCCTTTCCTCATTTTTTTATTTCTCCCTCTCTTTCTCTCTCTCAAAATCGAAGTATACGGGCCTCTAGCATTTTGCCACAACCTCATTGCTGCCGCCACGTCCGGGAATCGATCCCACGACTGTCGGTCCAGCAGTCGAGCACCACAACCACTAGACCACCGCGACGGATCAGAGCACATTGCATGTACTGGATCAAAGTCAACTCCGCTCCAACACACAAAAATGCTTTATGAGCGAAGGGTTGACAATATCAAGATACGCAACTAGTTTATTCGGAGTATAGAGTATCATCGTGCTTCATAATTTCTGTTAGACAGCCACAAGAAGCAGCTTGACGACCGACGAGCGGGCCACCTTAAGAACGCGTTAAGAAAAATAGTGCAGCGCATCTTTTCAGCGTCACATGCGGACGCGCCTCGTCGTTAGCTAGCGCCATTGTTCATACTGAACGCTAACCGCCACTGCCTTTGTCAAACGTCGCCTCAACGATGACTGCAGTGTGTTCGATGAACGAAATTGCTGGGGTAGCTTGAGAGCGGGAAAGGAGCGCGAGTGGTACGAGACCCTAAATTATTTGCCAGGAACAGAAAGCATGGCACTGCAGGCACCACCGACTCAACAAAAGAGACCGTCCGTCTGTCCCTCGGTAATAGCAAGACTAATCGCTATAAAATAATAAATGTATAAATTAATAAGTTCTCTCTAGGGGTACTGGCTTTCAAAGCTAGGGCCCCACGCTCAGAATGACTAATGTAAACCCACTAACAGAAAGCCGGGGATGGGCACCCACTTTTTTTTGTGTGTGTTTAAGGCATAGCCATAATGCCATTAAGAATAATAAAAAAAATGGGCTGAGGTTTTACTTGTACAAAAGTTACCACAAGCGAATGGCGTGCTTGCCACTGTGTTAACCTACCATGTTACTGATGATAACTAACAGACAATAATGCCAAGGAAGGTATAGGGGGTGTTATTTGTAGTAATTAGAATATAATTGTGAAGAAAGTAAAGTAGACGAAAAGATAACTTGCCGCCGGCAGAGACCGAACCTGCGACCTTCGAATAACGCGTCCGATGCTCTACCACTGAGCTACGGCGGCGGTCATCCTGTCGTCCACTTTATGAAGTATATACGTGCATTTAAACCTAGGTGTGTTAATCAGCGCCGATCGCAGCCATGACGGCGAGTGTGGAATACTCTTATTCTGCCTGTTAGCGTCACGTAGCACGTGATCTTTTTACGAGCTGGCAGTTGACGAATAATCTCTCGCGTACTACCTGAAGGCATCAAGTGTGCCAGAACGAGACCCTCGCTATGAATGAATTAAAGAAGTTGACTTTTAAGGGCTCGTTTTTCTTTGTTAGACACGATATTAATTAGAACTAACAGACAATAATGCCAAGGAAGGTATAGGGGGTGTTCTGTGTAGTAATTAGAATATATATCTGAAGAAAGTGGACGAAAAGATAACTTGCCGCCGACATGTCAAGCCACATGTTTCCCATGTCGGTCCCTGCCGCTTTACTTTCTTCACATTTATATTCTAATTACTACAAATAACATCCCCTATACCTTCCTTGGCTTTACTGTCTGTTAGTTAATATTGTATCTAACAAAGAAAAACGAGCCCTTAAAAGTCAACTTTCATTCAACCCACCACGTTGTACGACTTATTAATTTTAAATTGAGACTTGATGGCAACAATTACGGTATGCGACTCCCATAGGGAGCCGTACGCAGTAACTACCGACAGCTAGCTTCTGAGGCACGATGCACCAGATAAACATGCAATGGCCTTGTCAGACACCTTTCATTACGTGACACGGATCTTGAAAGATTACCTATGAGAGCGTTGTTGTGCATTTGTGTTTGCATGTATGAAGAATGATAGAAGATTGCTTCCAATTGCGATTTCTTGGTAGCCAATTAAGACTATATACTAAGCACCTTTATGATTACTCGCTGATATCACGTATTGCAATACCAAAACGAAGTGAAAGGAGCACTGAAGTCATGTTTGTTTATTGGAAACCTTATGTTCACGGTTTACCACCTTTCCAGGGATATTCAGTCAAAGATTGGCTCTGTAATCCCCGCGAAGAGCTAAAAGCGCGTATCGCGCAGTTAATAGGGATGCTAACTATCTCAAATGCATTTTAGACAGATACATCTCTCGAAAGTGGCGCAATTTCGGGATTTCTTCTCATCCAACACGACTAAACAGTTACGCATGTGGCAGTATACAATAATGATGTGCTAATTAGTAGCCGACCAGCCGTAAGTGCAATGGGACTTCGAAACTGAGAATAGTATAATGTGCACAAAGAATGAAAAGTTTTTAACCAGAGGAAGGAACAATGTACGTTTGCTTCCTATTTTTACTGTGTTGCTGGTTGAATTTCTCCGCTGAAAGATAGGTTTAACAGACTCTCTGCCTAGATGCCGAGTCGGTCGATATAATAAAGCTCTCACTAATGGCTTGACTGTAGTTGCTAACTGAATCTACCTAAGAAAGTAGTTTGAAATATAAATCTGGTTGGTTGTCCGCGGCATCACGGGCTATAATGCCGTGGTAGTAGGTGTAGTTTATACTCTTGGTTCTAGACCAACTTACGTTCTACGTACCAAAACCACGATATGATTACGATGCACGTCAGTAGTGCTGGAAACTTAGCATGTGCTACGGTGTGCTACCAATGCGAAATTAGCATGCGAGCCAATGATTCGGTCGGATAGTCCTTATGCGTTCTTCATAGGGATCACTTATTAATTTTAAAACCTTAGCTGTATTGACAGATGAGAAACGCAATGCCAAATGTTTCGCTTTTATAGTTCGTGCCGAAATATCAGATGATGACGTCACAAATTTCAAAATGTTTCCCGTATGTTATTTTCACATTGCCCAAACTAAATTTTATGAAACCCTGTATCTTAAACCTACGGCTTCCTCAGAAGACAACGTACTTCACTTTTACCGGAACTACGTAGGCCTTAGTATAAGTCGCCAAAAGCTATGACGTCACGATCACAGGTACGGGAACTAAAAGGCGTCGCAACCCGCATTTTCTTGCGCGTTTTCTCGCATACCAAGCGTCTTTTCGCAGCAAGCGTGGTGTTTTTGGTATCGTGGAAGTAATTTACTAGTACGAGAAAAATCAGTTCTCGCTTTAGAGTCCCATTAAGGAGAGCGTGCTTATAGTACAAGAACCTTACTGTTCTCGAATCCCGAGTAGGGTCCTGCTGGTGGCGCGTTCCCGCGGTGAAAGCTCGATTCCGTTCCGTACCTCTGGAGCGCTGACGTTGCAGGTTGTGACTGTACCGGAGGTGAGCAAGTACCCGCTGCCTGTGCTTGGCGCCCACGGACTGCGGGCTGCATCGGAGGACGCTGGGTGGAAGGGCCTCTTCGAATGCCACGCCCTCTTCCAGCCGTCCGATGTGGAGACCCTTGTTGCAATGTTTCTTGTGGGCCATCGATTTTTAGCCGAAAAGGGTCGTCTGGAAGCGACTGTGGAAGTTGTCCAGTTGAGCGACTGGAGTTCCAGTTTCCAAGTGTTAGGTTAAGCGATGAGGGCTGTTGAGGGGTAGCGGCAGGGACATAACCACCGGCTTCACCAGCGACAGGATGATGACTAGATGCACTGTCTGATTGAAAAGATGCTGCAGAATTTTGCTGTCCGCTGTGCGTTCCCGCAGGGTTTGGCTGCCTTAAGGCGTATCCTCCAGCGACCAGTGCTTGCTCATATGTCTGGTTTTCCTGTCGCGGCTGGTTTCCTGTCGCGGCGTTTCCTGTCGCGGCGTTCCCGTGGTGAAAGCTCGATTGCGTTCCGTACCTCTGGAGCCCTGACGTGCATGCAGGTTGTGACTGTAGTGGAGGTGAGCAAGTAACCGCTGCCTGTGCTTGGCGCCCACGGTCTGCGTGCTGCATCGGAGGAGGCTGGGTGGAAGGGCGTCTTCGAATGCCACGCCCTCTTCCGGCCGTCTGTTGCGGAGACCCTTGTTGCAGTGTTTCTTGTGGGCCATCGATTCTTAGCCGAAAAAGTTCGTCTGGAAGCGACTGTGGAAGTTGTTCATTTGAGCGGCTTGGGTCCCAGTTTCCAAGCGATGAGGGCTGTTGAGGGGTTACAGCAGCGGCAGGGACATAACCACCGGCTTCACCAGCGACAGGATGATGACTAGATGCACTATCTGATTGAAAAGATGCCGCAGCACTTTGCTGTCCGCTGTAGTGCGTTCCCGCAGGGTTTGGCCGTCTTGAGGCGTATACTCCAGCGGCACCATGGGCATAAGTATTGTCGACCAATGTTTGCTCATATGTCGGGTTTTCCTGTCGCGGCTGGTAAAGATATTGAACTTGTTCGGAGGCATGTTGTTGCACATGAGAGCTGGCGGCGGGGTACGAGTCTGGCGTCGCACAGGCGCGCGCCTCTTGGTCCTCTTGAGAGCCGTGGCTTCTTGACCTGGCATTGTGTGGGTAAGGACGCAGTGGTCTTCCACGATTGGGTTCTTCCATGCTGCATTAGATATACAAGGAGTGCTTAAAACTTGTGCTAGAGCTCAGGCGCGTTATGCGAATACTATAGAATATCAAATGTTTGAAGTATCGTTAGTACGTGGACTGGACTTTCCTATTGGGGCTGCACAATTCGTGTGCCGATTTGTTTTAAACCAAATAGTGAGCAATCAGGGCACACATGATTACGCTTAAGACAACGATTTACCCCAGTTATGGTTTTGTTGAAAATGCATGTTCAGAGACGCAACACCGCACGAAGACAGGAGGAAAAGGGTGAGACAAGTGCGTGCACACAGTATTCTCATGCCTGCCGAGAAGTTTGATTCGATAACCTTTTATAGAAACCTGACGAGGACTTTGGTGAGCGCGATGCGCTGACTAAGATGATCTTAATCTATAACAGCTCAAATGAACAAGAGATGAAAGGGATACATAATGCAGCCGCTGCGTCACTATACTCAAGTAATGAAGCAGTCATGCCAAGTGCGTACGCTTGCGAGGAAGTTTAAAAACCCAAAGATTGCTTGAGCTAACTGCTGTACGGAGGAAGGAATGAGGGAGACACGCTGACACATACGCGCGGGTGTAATCAGGTCCGATTTCGATAAAACCTCCTCAGGCATCAATTATCTGTAAAAGCATGTTGCATCATTTTGTGTTTGATGTTTTAGATTAGATAAGGTTTTCTTACTATTTACTCCTAGCTTTACCTTTGGAGGTTCTTTAATATACTTTTATTTAACACTGTTTCAAGCCACTTGCATAAAGAATGCATCAAGTGCGGGTCATCACAATACATGACACTACCAGTCCCCGAATGTATACGAGACGCCACAATGTTTGAGGACCTACGTGATGACCTATGAGACGTCTTTAGTGTTGCAATTCTTTTCGCTTTCGTTCGTGCGAGGAGAGTGCAAGAACGGTATGACAAGAATAGACATTTATATTTATGGCATATAGATTGGTTGGCAGAACAGTCACTGCCTCGAATCAATAGCGGAGCTCTGTAGAAGACTGCGAGTTGCACTATACGTTTTTAAAGTCAGTTTTTTTATACAGTATAGTACTGGGGTTGGACGTCAATCGTTTGCCTTGGAATGTGTCCTCCGTGGAAGTTTAATAACCCGTGACGCGTAGTTCAGTGGGAGAACGCCATACCCAGAGAAGTATATCCTATGCCCCCTTACCTGCCGTGATGCAACACGGCTTTGCACCCCCCCCCCTCCCTTCAAAACAAAATCCTGCAGATGACTTCATAAGAGTGAATAAACACATTATGAAGCGCCTATAGCATTCAGAAGCTTCTTCATGGATTTTTAGAATTCAGGAACTGCGCAGACACGACAAAAAGATGAAAGTAAGAGATTGATACTTTCTTAAAAATAACAGTCACGATTACCATCTCCCCTTCAAGCGTTTCAAATAGCAAAAAGGGCGCATCAGTTCACTCCCGCCTAGGTAATGCACGCGTGTCTGCCGTTTCTCAACAATTTCATTGCGATCGTTTCCTTCCACTGCTGTCTTTTTTAAAAGCCTGCAAATAAACTGCTTTCACGAAATAAAGTTACTAGATGTATGCGCTTTGTGTGCGTATATGGTCCTAATTAGTCCCGTCTTTAAAGGGGTACTGACAAAATTTCGCGGCCGAGATAGCCTGCTGGATCGATTTCCGTGTACGTGCGTGTACCATCTGCAAAATATCGACAGCGAATGAAACTTCGAAGGTATTGTATATGAATTTTGAAGTTCGCATACCCGATCCAGCATTATAGGCCGCACCTGTTGCATTGACACCCTCGGAGGTGACCCGAGGTGACCCCCCTACTTCCCCTACGTAACCGTTGTAGCCGGTACAACAAGTTATGATGACGTCGTAGGCGCCATTTGTGTTTTGACGCGCTCGCCGCTGCGCTGTTGGTGTCTCAAGGAAATCGTCGCCAACAGACGACGATAACGAGGACGATGAAGGCGATGACATCGCGTAGCACGTGCGGCAAGCATGCGAATGCGAGGAGACGACGCGAACAGCGCGGAAGTGCGTCACACTTCTGTGTGCTGACGTGATCGAGCGCTGCAGCCGCTAGGTGGTGCTAGTTGCACCCGGAGGCTTGTCGTTCTTGAAACCGAAACTGACACTGGTCGCGGTAATGAGGAGCCTGTAGTTAATTATCTGTCGCGCGCTGCAGCAAACGATGTGCCGTGTTATGACTAACAGGCCCCCAGTAACACATTGCAGCAAAAATACGCGAGGCCAAAATTTTTGTGCCAGTACCCCTTTAAACAATTTCCTGAACCGACTAGCACAACAGCACGCATTGTTTTTAGCATGTTGCAAAGTAAGCTGAGAAAACAATTCTAAAGAACCCGGTAATAATAAGATAAAATAAATAGACAAGAGTCCTCGTGATCAAGAGACAAGTTTCAATTCTTGTTTCTATAATGGGATTGCACACCGAAGTGAATATATTATTTTCATTGACAACGTTTAATGTAAGTATAAGAATATGAAGTATTTTTTTTTTCATAACCTAGATGTCAGAACTTACTGTAAGTGCGTAAACCGCATTTGGCACCTTGTCTATTAGTAATGTTCTCGCTCTGAAACGGAGACAAGCGCTAAAAAAATTGGCGGACCCCACAGCATGTGGGAATCTGTTTCATGCAACGCAATCTGCGAGTAAGTGTGAATGCTGTATTTTTCTTTAGCCTTGAGCCAAGCGTTACGAGATGGATCGACGTGTTTTTGTAAGTGTAGTAGTGTGCACTTCGTTGTCTTACCAGGAACGTCGGCCGTTTAAAGAGTAACTTATAATCTGACGTAACGTCAGAACTCACGTTAGGGCACATATGTCAGTATTATCAAAACAAAGTGCACTTAACGGTGTGATGATGTAAATATAAGTAGCGTTCTTTAGCGTATTCCTCCGGGGTAGAGTAACGCTTGAATATAGCTTGCCGAATCGTAGGGATACAAATGTAATGTTTATTAGACTGCTATAAAAGCGGAGCCAACACTGGAACCACAATTGACGTTAACCCGATATGACGCCTGTATCGTAGGAGTACATATGTATTGTTTATTGCTTTGTTATAAAATTATATAGCCAGCACAGCAACGAAAATTGACGCTGCACCGACGTTACGCCTCCATAGGGTCCTTTTCCAAAGCAGCTTCAAGACCTGGCGTGGCTCTGTGGTAGAATACCTGAATGACCCGGCGAATGCTTCGGTTCGATTCCTGCTGGGATCCTGATCTTTATTCTTCGCATTCGTCCGGTAAACGCTGCCGATGTGTGTTTTTAACAGCGAAACTGTTTAATCGTTCCTTGTCCGGCGAACCAAAAAAACTATCATCATCATCATAAACGGGTGTGTGCCACTGAAATTGGCTAAGTCCAACTCATCACCACTATACTCGCGGACAACTTTCCTTGGCAATGAAGGGAAGGCTAGAGAGCCGAACTACCCGTGTGCTGCCGCTGAAGAATATAGTCCCACAATCGCGTCCGTGTTTTCTGCGTGAGATAAAAAACAACATTATTTTCTACGGGACACTCTTTGAAAAGAGGGTCAGCACGCACCAAGAAGATATTTGTTTTACTTTATGCAGTCTCATTTCGTGTTTTGGGGCGCGTGAAAACGTCGCACCTTTTACGTGCACCTCCCAGTCAAAATGACGTCTTCGTCTTCAGGTGAGCGATCGTCACCCTCCAGCTTTTCCGACGACTCGCCGAAGGAGCTTGAGAGGAATTTCACTAACAAATGGATGTCTAAGTGTGACGGATGCTCGAATAATCAAACGGCCGTCACACGAGATGCGGAATGTTCACAAACCAAAATTAAGTTCGAAAATCGCGCCGAACCGGACTACTTCGCGGAGCAGTATACGTGCAGTAGCTCCGCCCCCGTAGCCTTTCCTGCATTGCCAAGAAAAGTTGTCCGCCAGTATAGTCCACTAAAAATGAAGGCAACAGATAGCCCAACAAATGGCTGCGAAACGACGGCGGCGAACCGAAGGACCCGAGTACGTATACGACGAGAGTATACTAGGGAGCGCGAAAGGAAACTGCGGCTGCCAGAATACCCCTAAGTGATGGAAGGCCTACGCCAACGACGACGTGCCCGCAGATCTACGAGAGGTGCGACGCTTCGTTTCAGCGCGAGCTCCTGTCCCTGCAGTTTGGACATCTGTGTCGTGTCTGACTGGTTTAGCTCCGAGCTCTCTGCGCTGATAATCAACGTAGAAACAACCTAGCATCACCTTGCTAAACTCCAGCAACGACCAAGAAGAAACCTAGAAACAACCTGCATTACCTAGCTAAGGCCTAGATACATCCTAGAAAAAACTGGATTACTTGACTCAATTGTCCCGTTTAGCTGTTTGAAGCCTTGCGCGGCTTAGTGCAAGCTTCGCAATTTTTTTCGTAACGCTCCCGCATTTATATTTTTCTGGGAAACCGTCAATCATCCGTGTACCACGGCCCGTTCTGTACGGGTATGTGCCACACGTGTCTGGAGGAAAGGGTTTCACGAGATACGAGACAGGATTTACGTTATTCATGTCATGACCCTCTTACCCTCCTATACCAATTCTTGGTCTACACCAAGTTAAGGAGGCGATCACGAGAGCATCGAGATGTGGGCGGCTAGATAGATACGTAGATAGAAACGCTCAAAATGATTTAGGTTCGAATTGCTTCGAATTTAAAAAAAATGCTTCGAATTTAAAATGAACTTTCTTCGGATGTAAAAAAAGTACGCGATACTCCGATTGCGTCGCTTGCGGCTGTGGCGGTGACTGCGAGAGCGTTCGTAACGCATGGTGAGTACATGAGGTAGATAACCGTGGAGTCTACGGTTCTTGGTGGTGGTGGCGGAGCGCTGCTCGCCATGGCATCAAAACACTGCTGACATGCCGCGTGAAGCGGCTGCAGCTGGCGGGCGGGCGTTATGAAGGATTGCAGCGCACCACCGGTGCAAGCGAGAACCTTAGATTGAACGACTGTTTACCGGATGCAGTCACGACGCGTCGCAAATGCTCTCACCCTCACTGCCAGCAGCCACGCCCTGTGTAAGGTGTTTCAGTCGCCAAACATAGGGCACCTCGATGGCAGCGTTCCTATACGTTCAGGGTGGTGACAACGTCTACAATTTGACCCAATATGGCAACAGGATAGCTTCGCTGACATCGAGGCGCCCTAGCAGACAAGCTTACGCAAATATTGCGCTATGTCACGTGAACATTTTGACGAAGTAAAAATGCAAACACACTGTAAAGATAAGAAATCTCACCACCATACACTAGTGTTTTACTGCAGCGTGTTTCCCCCTCTACCGTGTGCGTTAGGTTATGTCGAGATGTAACAAAACGTCTAAATGCGGTTCCCATTCTCGAAACAGTCAACTGAGTAATAACCAGACCACCCTGCAGTGCGCGAGAGGTCTGACCGTTCCCGCCTGCAAATGCCCGGGCTTTCGACACAGCGATAACTAACGCAAAAGACGCTCAGGGCGTAGGCATGCGCAGATGTTGGGCAGAGGGGGGCACGTGCTCTAAGGGGTCGCCAAGTGTGCCCCATGCCTTTACTCCGTCAGGTAATACCTGGGGTCTTACGCGCCAAAACCACGATGCGATTATGCACTCTTAGAAAAAAAAAGGTCGGCATATTCACTGACTAAATGCTAACAGTTTACTTGTCACAAAAAGCACTAGCCTCTTAGTGAAGGTAGTGAAATTTGCTGCCTAGTTAGTCAATAGTGCTGACTCGAATGGTTAGTTCGTTACTAATTTGTTAGTAACTGCTCTAGCAACCGTATTAAGACTACATTAAGCCAGTTAGAGGTTTACATATATTTGTTTTAAATGTTTGTGTGTGTTGCCATGTCAAGATGATTCTACTACAAGTATCTAAAGAAAAAAAGCGAAGTGGCATTGTCCTCGTACATTAACTAATGACCGCTAATTACTTCATGTATTTACCATGGTAAGTACGCATCACAGCAACATACATAGAAGCATGAATGGATTACAAATCACAAACGAGAACACACACGCTAACACACACAGAATATCAAGACTTACGTAGTCGATATCTACTCTATAGCAGCAGCTTGAAGGTTATTTATACTCCTAGTTTGGGATAGCATACCGTTTCCTGGTTAGCAGCCATAGAATTTAGAAGAGTAGTTTATGTTTTCTACAAATAATGGTGTGCCCTTCTATTTGGTTGTATGTGTGTCATCACGTAGCACGACACTTACTCCAACGTAATCAATAAAATTAAAGTTTGTCTGAACTTTCAAAAGACTCACGATTACGGCAAAATATACCGCGGC
>NC_051181.1:146640289-146715289 GCF_013339695.2 Rhipicephalus sanguineus | reverse complement strand
AATGCAGGTCTTGTATAGATTAACACAGCGACGTGCCACGAAGTTACGGTATTTCCGTACTTGCCGTACGGTAAACCAGCACTGCTACAAAACCGTAATGACTCCCGTCCTCGATATCAGCATGCATGGCAACGCCTTAGCGGTTAAGCAACCACGGCTGGTAAAATGGACGCAGGCTTGCGCGCGCGCACCCGGAAAGACAACAGTGGAGGCAGAAAGTGTGGTATCGTTAAAATGACTCATTTTTAAACGTGCAAGGCCGTCTGCAGCTAGAAATACTAAATTTAGGTAGTCCCTGTCCATCATTCACACCGTTGTAGGATAGCCCCTTACTTTCGACTCCCGTAGAAACTAGTGCGGAAAATTCTCTTCATAAAAAATATTGTATTGCGACTCAAGAGCCCGGACACTGCGATAGAGCGCCGATTTGCCACGGTACCGTATTCGGAGGCCTCACGAATGAGCGTCTTGACGCCGCGACGGTCAATCTTCCCGTTTAAAGAGGCGTCTGGCTTTCGCCTTCATAAGCTGGGCGACGTTTGCTGGTGGACGTACATAGCGAGAGAGTCAAATGCTGCAGCTGTGTGCTGCATTTATGTGGGCAATAATTTTTTTTTTCAGTCAAGCATGCGTTACCCTGACAGAAACACTATGTCCCTAATTTATTTGTGTCACTCTCAAACTGACGTTGGGCCTCTGCAACCCCATATATATTCTTGGAGCCTCATTTATTTACGTGGGAAAGATGCCACCCTGTTGGCGTTAAACACGACACTGCTGCCAAAATTGCTGGGGTACTCGTCAAATATTTACTATCTTGTTCTGCGGCTGCTGGTTGCTGCAATAACTTCTATTTTATTCACCGCTACTTCAAGTTCACATGGGTCTTAGTTCACAGCCGACGTTTGCAGAACAAGTCCGGCGAACGTTACTGTATTTTCTTTCTTTTCCTTGACGTTGCATGCTACTACCATGCTCGGTCTCGTAGACTACTTCTCCTTCCACCAGCAATCTCGAAGTGTTGTAGTTTGGTCTATGAATCTGTTGATGACAGAGAGCGGCAAGTTCACTGGAATGCAAATGGAACGATAATTAAGGAGCATTAAAGAAGGCGTCGCATTTGCTCACGTTTTTTGTGAGCACCAAACGAAACGAATGCACTGAATAAAGAAACATAAGCAGCGGCATTTGCCCGCTGAAAAGACCGATCAATATGCAGTGCGAGACAACTTGTCAAATGACATTGAAACGTACACGAATTTAGACCGAAAAATACAAACACTGAATCGTCGGGAAGGCACATCAAAAAGTTGCCATGCGCACCGAACCCGTAGTTGTAAAGAAATTGTTTTTGAACTGTTCTGATAGTGTCCGCGCAACAGCAGTTGTTTGTTTGCGCACAAATTCTCATATTTTGCGGCCTAAGGTTCACGGCGCGGTGCCAAAACGCGCTCGTAGCAAAAGCGAAACCATCAGTACGAACATACATGCGGACGCTCATACATGGAGAGGCACCGTCAGTCGTCGCGAACCCGTGCGATCGCTGGCTTGAGGCTTCTTTCTGTTATGCTCCGTTTGATTATACAGGCAGTCTACTCTAACGAGGTATTTCACATATTTTGCACTCAGCGAGTCACCTTTCACGCAAGAAGCCAGTTCAGGGGTCTCCAACTTGGTGACCGCGTGAAGCTAAAGCCCCTCCATGCGTTTTCCAAGCGGCAGTAGACGCGATGGAGGGGCTTTACGTGAAGCGGTGGTCGGTTTTCTGCAGAGAGACAGCGACTGTAGACTATCTTGTGCTTTCTCTTCGTCGTAAATTATTCTTTTGACAGGAAAGAACATATTTCTTCTCGAGGTACCTGCAGAAATGTCCCGGTAGGCTTCCGCGAGGTGATTTTGTAGAGCGCCGACAGCAAAACCTATGGGGCGCGCGCCGGCGGCATCCTGCCTAGCACGCAATCGAGGCGCGTCCGATAGAGGGCTCCTTACCTTGCTACTTGCACTGAAAGGGCGCTTCACTGCAGTACTTTGTCAGCGACAGTGTGTCCGATTTCTTATTTTCGATCGATGCCTTGCACTTCTGCACAAACTCGCTCTAATTGTATCCTCGTCGTCATTGGAAAATTGCTTGCCAGGCGTGCTTTTGAGCGTGCGGCCGAACGGCTGTCAACATTTTTCGTTAAGATTGCGCAGCGCGAAGAGGACAAGGCATTTTACAGGAATAGAGAAAAAAAGAACAGACTCAAGAAATGCGAAACGGTAGGCCCCCCTCATCGCACACCGTTCGTGCTGCCGTCTTCCAGGAATGGCAGTTCTTGTTTGGATTAGGCTAACAATGGCATTCTTCACATGCCATGCGGGCTGCTTCCACAATGAGACAGGTGCGGTCGTCCAGGTAAGAGAAATCACATTGGTCTCAGCGAACGCAGGGGTGCAGCCGCATGCGCTACAATGTATGCCCACAAAACTCTCCTTTCCTTTTCTACGAATTATCTCAGCCACTGAGATTAGTAATCCGTCGTGATACAGGCGACTGACCTGTGCCTGAAAGCTGGCGCCTACTCTGTGGCAGCATGACTATTTTAATGCGTTGTAGAAGCAAGCCCGAACAATAAACCTTTTGACAAGCTTACAGTGCGGAGTTGAGCTTGTACGAGCCTAACTCATATGTCCAGCAAACGTAGTCACGGGTGTTAAGGTCAACGAACCGGACAGTATCCTAGGAGGGAATACCACATGTTATGACGACGGGCGACAGTCTTCAAATATTCCAACCATTTGTGACAACTCAGAATGCAACTCCGAGGCACCACACTGTAAGACTACTAAGAAATCGTGCACATATAGCTGAATACTTATCAGGACTTGGGTTCCTGGGAACCGCGGCTGTAAGATTTTCTCGTTTAGCAAAAAAAAAAAAAACAAAAAAAAGAACAGGTTACTCCACGGAGGCGCGATGTACGACCCGATAGACGCGCCCTTGTTTCGAATGTAAACATAATAATGTACTTGGACGTAAGTACATTAGAGTCAAATTTGCGCCAAGGGAGGAGACGACAAACGCAGTATCAATGGTAGCATAAACACGGAAGTTCATTAGACAATTACTAATAAATACAAGCACATGATTGACCAGAAAACTTGAATAACATAAACCAAGCAGAAGCAAAAGTACAGAAAAAAAGAGCCGAACTCACGCAGACCAAAATAAAGATTCAAACAGTTACATATTAGATGAATTAAAATGTTAAATGCGCATACAAATCATTACAAAAAGCATCGCGATCACATTTCGTAGGGAAGTATTTGGGAAGGCCATTTTAATGCGATGTAGTATAAAACAACGCAGATCAGTTAACTGCCTGTGTTTCTATATTTCAACAGGATATGCAGTTGGGCCGGTTGGAGATTGAAATTATCACATGAAGGTTGCAAAGGAGAAAAAAATGACAAGGAGGCATTTTTAAAAAAGTACGCCACAACTATCTCGTGAGAAACACAATCTCCTTTCTGTGCCGCTGCATTGATAGCATGCTTTTTCTTGAATCAGCAATCCTTCATATCTGTACAACTATATCCACAGTATCTGCGCATTATGTGAGAATTTTCGAAATGCTGCTGGCAGTTGCATTATCTACAATGCAAAGGATAGCCATTGCACCCTATCAAGAATAAACACGCGCCCTAATACGGCGATTTATACGACGACCAGTATGGCCTTATTAGCATAGATCTGCCGCAATCTGGCGGAGTCCTATAGACAACGTGGCTGCGGCATATTAACATCGAACAGACGACAATGTATCTGGCAAAAAGCGACTACGTATCTTGCGAGATAGCTGTTGTTTCTGTCCAAATATCATTTCTTGTCTTTTCTTTCCTCGTTGCCGTTGTGCGAATGCTGATATTGGTAACAAGAAGCAATAAGGTCATTTCGTTGCTGGTCAGCGCCTTCTTTGTCTCGACTGTCTCTGGCGTCGTAAAGCTGCAATTTCAATTACTCCAGCTACACTTTTACGGCATTGCCTCCTGAGCATCGCGGTTGAGAAAAAAAAATGTTGATCACATCTCCGGCAACAACAGACATGCTAACAGAGCTTCAACAACGCTGACATAGCATAACCAAATGATGAAAGAAATGCAAATACAAAGAACTGCTATCACGCTATCCTGTTAGTGTCTCTAGTGCCACGAAGTGTGCTAATAGTACCATGCTGAGAATTTTGAAAAAAAAAAACTAGCAATGCACTCAGTAGTTATTACACACTCATAATGATTGATAATGGATATTCTCATACAATTTTAGCCGCGAAGTGTTTACATGTTTACATTAACCCTATCGGCCCTGGAGGTGTCAATTGACACCATGACACAACATTTCAACTAGCACCTCGGAAATGAAACCAAAACTCGCCATTCTTGGGGGAATACTTCTTCAACGATCCCCACTGCGTCTGACACCAAAATTGTGACATGCTTGCGGAGCTGGGAGCCGTAGTGAAGAAGAAGCTTGACCGAAGTCATGGGTGACGCCGTGGCGGGTCAGCTGAGGCGGCTAAGCGCAATTTTCGGGTCGACGCACTGAAGCTGTTTCAATGAGTATCACATTGAAAAATGAGACGTGGTTCGCATTTTGTGTACTCTAGTGAATAGCGGGAAAAAAGATGCCATTTTTTCATTTCACAACCGCTGAGCCCTGATGACCTAATTTGATGTCATGTCTGTAAATCCATTAATAATTGCACCACTATCTCAATTTTTCGTTTGTGGTCTTCTGAGGACATAACTATTAGGAAAACAAACACAAAAAATGTCCTCGACCAAAAATAAAAAATCCAGGGCTGAAAGGGTTAAGGTTCACCAGAACAAACGAATTACACACGTAATAAGAATTATTCGTTTTGGAAAACTTCAAACATTCGCGCGTGAGGCGTATACACACTACGATGGGCGCAACACGAATGCACATTAAGAACGTACAGCGACGAATATATTGTTCTCCAATGTTTATGGGATACTAGATCAGCTCACCCTATTAGTCTGTTTCAAATCTTGTTTTTATTGAATGTCGTGATAACAGTTCAATTTTCGGACAAGAAGATCAAGTTACAGCACACTACATTGATTGACTCCTGAAATGCGGACTTGTATGATAATTAAGCAAAGCGCTTAAAATTGTGCGTTCGCCGTCGTGAAAATCTGTGGCCTCACAGCGACATGGTGCAAGAAGTCCATGGTGGCGTCGCCACCCGCACTTTATTCACGCCTTTTCTGGCCTACTAAAGGTCTTCTCCAACCAAAAGTGCTGTTTCACGGAATCTTAATCTAATAGTACAAGTGAAAGTTTCTCTCGTTAGCGACCCTTTATCAATACTCACTACACACATGGTCATGCATACCAAGTGATTCGAAAGCGTTCGCTGTTAAAACAATGACTCAAAAAGATGTGAAATCGCGTCTGAATTGCCCACACAAGCGAAAAAATTTATCGCACAAGAGCTTCAGCAGGAGTAATCAGAAAGTGTTCTATACACACAATGCCAATATTGGCATTGCGGGCGTTGAAAACGGCCCAACTTGGATGCAAACAAACCAAAACAAATTACACTTAGCCACGGCATATGACACAAACAATGCTGCACTACTGTACATCCCGGATGTCGCTCACCATCAAATACCTCCGTATGTACAACCAGCACTCTCGGTTGAGGTCTGCAAGCTGCATCTTGCCGTCATCGCGTGGATGGCATGTCACCCTATCCTTGACGACCCCCGTCACACGCATGAAGTCATCCAGTTCGGAAAAGTTGTTGAGGCTTTTCCGGATCCTCAACACAACATTGTTTTCGTCGACGGTTGTGGAGTTCTGCAATCGCGCCACGAGTCCAGGTGTGGAATGCACCAATTCGAGAGCTGCCGCGCAGTACTTGTCCCTCCTCGTTCCCATGACGAAGTGCGTCGCGCGCGTCACCAGCGAGTTGTTACGGCGCACGACCTCCGCCACAGTGAAAAATTTGGCGCCAAGATCTACGCATTTGGTTAGGTGCAAACCCAGGAGTGTGTAGTTGCTGGATACAATCGGCGACAGCTTCCGGACAAACGAGAGGGTCGACTCGTCGTCGTATGGGTGGAAGTAGAACTCGCTTAGTGTCCGGCTTGACTGCAATGTTTCTGCCAGCATCTTGGTCTCGGTATCGTCAAAACGCAGGCCCAAGATACGCAGTGAACGTATGGTTCTGTTGACAGACACCCCTTGCACCAGCGCCCTCTGTATCCTATGATCAGCCAACCAAATCGGGCAGTTATTGCGGAAGGTCAAATCTAGCGCCCTGAGCGCCATCACACCGGCAATGCACTGCGCAATCAGGCAGCTGACCGTGACGCTAGATAGTTCCTTCTGGAACACCATGCAAAGCGACGTCATGTGACTGCACGACTGCATCTCACACGGGGCAGTAAGCAGCGGTTCAAACCTCAGGAAAACGGTGGAGCCGACCTCGATGCAAGACAGCTGCTTGCACTCTGTCAGTGCAACTACGGTGTCCTTGAAGACGTGGTGAGCACTGACGAAGAAGCGCTCCTGCACGCCGGTCTCCCGCATGGCGCGGAATATCTCGGTTACGTCCTCCCGTGGGAACTGGCTGACGTTGATCTTCTGGAGGGATGCGTTAGACGCGAGAGCCTTGAAGAAACACCGCCACTCATCCACGTCGTACCATGACAGGCTCAGCGTAAGCTCTGCGAGAGTGTTGTTCTTGGTGAGGGCCACCACCCAGGGATAAATATGACTGGACACGTAGCCGAAGCTCTCAGTGTAGATGACGCAAGTGTCAGCATCGTACTGCGGCGCAGGCTTGTAGACGCAGTTGACAAAGTTCAAGCTTCTCAGGGTCCTGTTCTGAATGAGAAGCTTGGATATTAGCTGTGTGTCCCCGATGTTAATATGAAAGTCGGCGAGGTTCAATTCAGAAATGGTGTTGTTGAAGAACAGCGGCTCGACGATGTCACAAGCTTTTTCCTTAGGATCAAAGAGTGCCGTCACACTCAGTGCGCGCAGCGTGGAAGCCTCATGGAAGTAGGCGGAAATGTCGTCGCGCGATGACCAGAAATCCTCCACTGCACTCGTGTTCAGCGACAGCGTCGTGATTGTCACGTTCTGCTTGAGCCCCCTAGCAACTTGGGGCGCGTGATCCCATTTGAAGAACAGCCCGGTCATGATGAGCGTCCTCAGCGAGCGGGTGCTTGCCAGGAACTCCGAGAGGCGCTCGCTCGATGCATCGCCAAAATGTAAAATCCCGAGCTCGAGCTCTCGTAGTTTGGTGAGATGTGGCAGAACAGCAATTAATCTATACGACGCGGTCTTGTTTACGTAGCCGCACCCGCCCATGTCCAGCTTAATAAGGCTCGTGCTCTGGCGCAAGGCATCGCATATGAGTTGATCGTGAGCCTCGATTATGTGGGCATTCAGTTTGACCGAAACGATGCAGCGGTGCAGCGTCAGCAAGTGGTACAAGAGCGTGGCGGCCTGCTGCTTCTGTTCGGTCATCCCGCAGGGAACTATCGCGCCGTACGTTTCGACGAGAGACAGTTGACCCGGAGAAAGCTCCCTCAATTCGAGACACACGTACCAGAAGAATTCGTTCCACAAGGGAAGTTCTCTGAAGATGTCGCACAGCCGACCCTCGCCACTGGTGCACGGTCTCTGGTAGTCTATGGGGCGGCCGGAGAAGCAACCCTTGGCCGATGCCATGTCTTGCAAGGCTGGGCTCGGATTTCTTCGAGAACCCCCACAAGTCTCCGAAGGCTCGTGCTTACGCTCGGGCATGGCGGTGGATACACAGGCTTAGGAGTCCTTTCACAGAGGGGATGCGATATGCGCACGGATAGTGCGCGTGACGTCTCTTCGGAGGTACTATACACACTGTAGCGATGGCGTCGGTGTCAGCCTTCGGGAGTGAGCTGCCACCACGAGGCGCTGCTGCGCCGAACGTCCTGCGCATGCGCGGCTTTGCATTGTCGAGAGTTCGTCGCCCCGCCCACCGTGCATTCTACTGGTGCGGCACTTTCTTTCCTCCCCCCCCCCCCACTTTTCCTCTCGCACACGAGAAAGCGCCAAGAGATGACAATCCCCTTTCCCCGTGTGTGTACCGGTTGGGGTGTCCTCTACGAGAGACAGTTATCGTGCACACCAAACCCCACTTCTTATTTCTGAACAGAATCACCTATATATATATATATATATATATATATATATATATATATATATATATATATATATATATATATATATATATATATATATATATGACACTTCGCATTGGGATGCCCCCTGCAAGGCTTACGCGTGAACCGCGACTAATCCTAATGTCTAATTCTTCATTGGTCCTCTACGCGAATCCGTTCTTTTCAATGCCCTCGGCAACTTGTTTTCTCCTAAAGCCTGGACGAATAGACGCTTGCAGCCCCCTAGGCAGCTGTGATACTGTACGACCGGGGAATACGTCCCGATGTCTGACGATCATTTCGCCCCAGCACATTATTATGTGTGAGAGGTTAGCAAAAAAAGTCTGCAAGACGAGTTTCTTGCATTTCTTTTTTTTTTCAAGCAGGTAATTTGCCTCAGGGACTGCTTTTCTCGCTCGTCGCGCTTTTGTCGCTCCCAGTTCCAGAGAAACTGCGTCTCTGGAAAGACAGGTTCCTCGTCCATTGTCACGAGGGGCAAGCAGGTGCGACTGCTTGCTGCTCTCCCGGTGTCTCCGGTCAGATGTTCCAAAAATCTGCGTGACGGCTTTCATGCGAGGTTTTCTTTTCAACAGGGGACTTTCGTTCCTTCACTGTTTTCGCGTTATTCGCGCTTTTGGCGCTCCTAATTCCATGAATTCTATTGAGGGTACGCGAACGCCACAATTTCTCTTTTTTCAAAATAACTTTTTCCAGCCTCCCAGAAATCCGCGGGGGAGCACGGGGGGGAATGCGGATCACGTGACATCGATATCACGGATTAATTAGTGGGCGCGATCTCCCCGCGTCTCGGAGGAGGAGACGGGGACCTTTTCCCGACAGGACAAACGATCCCGCGCGGTGGGAGAGAAAACGGATTTTCGGGCAGGTGTTTGACGCAGTTGCTCCTACTGCAGCAACTGTTTTGCAATCGCTTTGCGGGTTTGGTGTCCGCAGCCGCGGTGACCAAACTTTGCGAAGGTGCCTTTTTTTTTTTCGATCGTCTGAGAACATGCGTCCGAGGCCTGCTGCAATTGAATGCTGTGTGAGAGCCGATTTACAACGAGATGGCCCATATAGCGGTCGCAAGTGGCGGAGCCAAGGGGGGTAGGGGGGCGATTGGGCGATCGCCCCCCCCCCTCTCCCGGCACAGTTTTTAAATGCGAAGCATTTCTTAGCGAACCTTTGGCACTTTGAGTGTTTCTATCTACGTATCTATCTATCTAGCCGCCTACGTGTTGGGGCTCTCATGATCGCCTCCTTAACTTGGTGCAGACCAAAATTAGCATGGGAGGGTAACATGATTTGAAGAATATGACTGCCGGGTCATGACATGAATAAAGGGAAAATCCTGTCGCGTACATCGTCAAACCCTTTCCTACAGACACGTGTGGCACATACACGCTTACCACGGGCCGCGGTGCATGGGTATGCGCTACAGGTGATTGACAGTTTATATCTACCCAGGAACGGCGAGAACAGACATTAAGTGCGAGAGCGTTAAGAAAAACCGACATCGGCAGCGTTGACCCGACGAATGCAAAGAATGAAAATTAGGATCCCAGCAGGAATCGAACCCAAGCATTCTGCGTGGCAATCAAGTATTCTACCACAGAGCCACGCCAGGTCTATAAACTGGTTTCGAAAAAATTCGGCAGATCCCACGTAGCGTGGGAGTCGATGTTATGCGAAGCATGAGGCGGGAAGGTGACTGTGACGTAAGTTTTTTTATTGAGCGAGACGATACAAAATGACGCTAACGATTTGTATAAATTTTATAAGCACACATATATGTTGAAGAGCCGCATATGTGTTATATAAATGCTGCCAAGGGCAACGTGGGTATTACCAACACCAGAAGCGGTAAGCTGATATGTAGCGCTTATACTTGTCCCTATGGTGGAGAACGCACGCACGTTTCACGAACCCGTGTGCATGTGTGGAAGAAGTTCTTGACAGTTCTTGAACAAGATCATCATCACCGTGATCAGTTAGCACCACGAGCTGGTTATGACTTGTTATCGGATCCGGTCGTGATCGCGGTGACGAGGGGTCCATGTGTAGTGAAGTATGAGGCATAGTACAGCTGCTGGAAATCGTGGATGTCTCGGTCATTTCGACGACAAATTGTCGATAGAGCCGGCGATATGTCGGAATCTGATATCACCCTTCGCGTTGGTGAGGTATAGGCCGTCGAGGCTGGTAGGCCTGGATAGTGCTACGTAGGCCAACATCAGTGAACGGCGCTTGTCGTATTCGTAGACTGCCTGGGCGTATGTGGCCGACGTAGCCGAGTCTACAAAGCGGCTGTCAATCGATCTGGCATCATCCTCGGTCAGCCTCGTGAGGAAATGAAGAGGACACTGTGTCGTTCTGGCGGACTAAATGCAATTACGGTGCGATGATGGGAATAGCATACGTAAGTTTCGTTAATGTATTCATCCGGGGCCGAGCAATGCTCCAAATATCTTGCTGAATCAAAGGAATACTACTGTAATGTTTACTAGACTGCTATAAAAGCGGATCCAACACTGGAAACACAGACAGACCTCTGTTATGACGCCTGTATTGCAGGAGTGCACATTGTAGGAGTATCATGTAGTGTTTATTGCTTTCTTGTAAAATTACATAACAAGCACCACAACCCCAATTGACGTTGGACCGGCATTACGCCTGCATAGGCTGTTTTTACAAACCAGTTTATATACCTGGCGTGGCTCTGTGGTAGAATACCTGATTGCAACGCAGAATGCTTGGGTTCGATTCCTGCTGGGATCCTAATTTTAATTCTTTGCATTCGTCGGGTCAAGGCTGCCGATGTCGGCTTTTCTTAACGCTCTCGCATTTAAGTTACCGGTGTCTGTTCTCGCCGTTCCTGACTAGATATAAACTGTCAATCACTTGTGGCGCATACCCGCACACATCGCGGCCCGTGGTAAACGGGTATGTGCCACACGTGTCTGGAGGAAGGGTTTGACGACGTATGCAACAGGATTTTCACGTTATTCATGTCATGACCCGACAGTCATATTGGTCAAATCCTCTTACCCTCCCCTGCCAATTTTGGTCACACCAAGTTAAGGAGGCGATCATGAGAGCACTCAGTCGCAGGCGGATAGATAGATAGATAGATAGATAGATAGAAACGCTTAAAGTGCCAGAGGTTCGCTAAGAAATGCTTCGCATTAAAAAAAATTACGCCACAGTCACCTTCCCAACGCATGCTTCGCATCACATCGACTCCCATGGTACGCGTGGGATCTGCCGAATTTTTCAGCACGTGGAATTTTTCAGGCCGCTGCGGCGAGAAATGTACCCAGCACTTCTACCCGCACCCATTCTGCACCTTCAGACAGAACTGGAATGTGTTTGAATGATCGCTTGCTTGAGCATGCCAACAACGGGTAATGTAGCGTCCTTTATGCGAGGGGGCATCTCCGGAAAGTCGGTCATGGGACCAGCTCCGTCCCAAGACAACAAGACAAAGAAGTATCTCCCTCCCGGCAATGTTCGTTTTCGGAAAAGCGGATTCCGCATGCACATTTCGAACGTGAAGGGTACTCTCTCGCACAAAATGTGCAGAACTCAAGATTGCAGCCTTTCAATGAAGACTCACCAGGTGTCGACTAATCCCCTCTGTGACGTTGTAAATATGCGTGGCCCCCCAAAAATGCACTGCTGTGGGAGTGACGTCTTCCTTCGTACGCCCGCATGAAGTCGCTAGCGCCAGCATGTTGAATTCCGGCAGTGTCGTTTGCACTGTCGATAGTGTGGTGCATTGTAGTCTGCACAATGGGTGCCAATCGACGGAATGGTTTTAAGAATGTGTTCTCCACCACCAATTTAAGGAGCAGTGTCTTTTTTCTTCTCTTTTTTCTTTTTCTTGCGGCGATCATCTGTGAAACCGACGCTAATCGCGGATGCCGCAAACCACCTAGAGAACTTAGTGCGGTACCGTGTGTCATCAGCGCAAGCTCTCTCCAAAGGGTCCTTCAGAGCAACAAAACGGGATTACTGCAAGGCATTTTTGCCCATGTGTCAGTCAGGGGTATTATACGCTTGTCCCATAAGGGAGTTAGCATTTCTGGAAGACGCCAGCGCGAACACACGGTGATCGGAGGGGGTCTTTTTGTGTTGCATTTCGCATTCCTTGTTTTGTTCATTCTTCTTTCTACTTTTCCTATATCTGTAGGAAACACTAAATCTTAATTTGGAGGTAAGCGCTCGTCTTCGTCGTTGATGTGTTCCCCATACTGCTTCGCGCTATGTGACTTTAGCAAAACTGTAAAATCAACAAGGCCAAACCGTTAGTCTACTAAGTAAAAGGTCGTTGAAATTAGCGTGGCCATTACAGCGGCAGCAAGAAAGAAGCCTTACCTTCTTTTTTTTTGTCAGAGACTCATATTCATCCATTGAGCAGAGCAAGCACAGTGCGCCAGTAAACAATTTCTTACGAGAACGGAAATCTGGGCGAGTTTGTAAGAATTCATCATTGAGCTGGTAGCTAAAAAAATATGGGGACACAAGAAAGCAACATAAACCAGGTTCTATAAACGTTGACATAAACACCAGACGAACGCGTGCCCGTATTTTTTGCGCTACCTGCTCTATGATCAAGTAAACAATGACTAAAGTGTCGAGCGCTTGCCACTGGAGTGGGACCGCCACCCTATAGACAGTTCACAATGCAGCAGGAATGCGTGCGGGCCTGCTTTCGAGTACGACGAAGGGGCGCGAGAGAACAGCGTGGAGAACGCCGCTTGCCGCGTGTGTAATGGGAAAACCAAGCAAGATCCCCCTCTCTCTGCTCGATTTGCACCAGACAACTGAACAATAAAGACCCTAGATTTTTCCTTTTTACTTAAGTACCGACAACTGCCTCCTTTCACGGCCCTCTCTCACGCGCAGCTGGCGTCCGACGCCATTTTCTTCTTAACTTGGAGGATTTACAAAGCAATGTGCGTCTAAGTACATTAGCCACGCATCTTTCAGCGGACAATATGCTACCGCGACGCGCCTTTCTCCTCCCGTCAACCCCCTGTCATTAGTGAATGGGGGACGCGTTTCACCAGGTGCTGGAAAAGAGTTAGGAAGAACATGGCTACCGAAAACGAGCGTTAGCCAATGAGATTCGTCGCCGGCGCTTCCATGATTGTCGGTACTTAAGAAAGAACAGGGAAAAATCTAGGGACTTTACTGAACAACGCTTCCTCCACGTGTTGCTCATGTCGAAGGCAAAATGCGCGCAGATGCTATAATGGTGTTCTGCTGTGCACATAGAGTTAATATACTGACTCTAGAGGAAAAGCTCCCCATAGGGCCCATGCATTGAAACCTATAACCTCATGGGTTCCGCCATAATGGAACAAAACGATCGTTGCCACCGTTGCCAGACCCTGAGACGCTCGCTAAATTTGACGGTAGTAATCAGTTTTAATCTACCAACCTAAGCCAGCTACGCGCTGTTCAGAGAACATCAGCTGTGTTTTGATGCGTGAAGCCGTGTGTTAGTGTACGTTTGTCTGTGCAGCTGGTCTGGTTGATAACAGCTAAAATTTCCACCTGTTTGTGCATGGTTTTTACTAGGCACTCCCTACCAAAGTTTCTCCGTTCGCTGGCACAAAGGTCACTCGACAGATTCGCAGCTCGAAGCAAAGTCCGTAAGCCGTGGTCGCGCGCTCATTCGACTTGCAATGGCGAGACACCTGTATCCACGTTATTTTTCAGCTCATTGCTGCCGTACTTCAGCACAGAGAGCCGTAAAGCAGAACAATGTCGATTGCAGCATGCAACGGCGAATGTGAGTGAGACATCTCCCGAAAGCTTCAATCGAAACTATAAAGTTACACGGCCCACGAAGCTTTATCGCCGTTAAAAAGTATTAAAAAAATCGGTTGCGACTAGTTCGTACATAACTTTCAGGGCTTGTCTCATCTCTTCTTTGCCGTCCGTCCTGGTTTGCACTGATGCACTGAAGTTTCCAGCTCGAAAGAAAAAAGGGCTGTCACATGAAGTCGAGTGGTATGCGGCGACAGAAAACGCACACAACGGGACACTATGACAACTACGAGATACACGTCGCGAACGAAGTTTCAGGGGCTCTGACACGACGCGCAAACCGGCGCAATCGGCCGCAAGCACACACTCGCGTACTCGCGAGTGTTGATATGGTGGTGCCATCTAGTTAACCAGCCTGCAAACGCTCCTTTCCGCGAGCAGTAAATTACATACATAGCCGTCGTATTCTTTCGTAGAAGTATTCAAAATAAACACAAAACAATATCCGCAAGTTTTTAATTGTGCAGATGTTTCTTTAAGGTTGATATGTGATGGCAAGAATGACAACGTTCCAAGATGTCAGCGTTCTTGTGGTTATAGGTCTCGCGGCCCAGCTTTTCCTCTAGTCAGTATATAACCTCTATGGCTGTGCAGTGCGAGGAATATACCAGACAACATGCCAGACAACAGCGTGACCGAAACGGCAGTGTCTCCTTCCACCGGGTTGAAGGAGACGTTAGGTGGGCAAAGCTATAGTGTTCTAGAATATAGCAAAGCGTTCGGTTCACCCATATAGCCGCTTAAAACCGGCTTGACTTGGCTTGAAGTGTATAAGTAGGTGGCGGCAGAGTAGCGTTCAGGCTCGGTTGTATGGCTTGCGTGGTAAGTGTTGGCAGAGAAGGCACACTACTGTACTGATGTTGATATTGAGCGTGAACTGTGTGCTTTAACGAGAACTGTGTGTGTTGTAGAAGTCGTAGCAAATCGTTGCCGCTTTTGTTGCGATGTCCTCCGGTTCAGTGGACCACTGCCAAATCTATAAGCAATGATAACGAGCTGTACGAGCATGAGATGAGAGCATGAGCATGAGGCCATATGTTACGTGATTTGTGAAATGTGTCTGTTTGACGCACAGCTTGTACTGTGGCGTACGTGTATGTGTGGTAAGTGCGTGCTCTGCGTGGCCCGTTTGTGTGGCTTGCGTGGTGGGTGCTGGCAGGGGAGGCACGGCACTACCCACTACTGTACTGGTGTTGATATTGAGCGTGAACTGTGCGCATTAACGAGAACCACCTGTGACCGTAGGGACGTGATCGCGTTGTGCATGTTGTAGAAGTCGTAGCAAGTCGTTGCCGCTTTCGTTCCTGCGATGTTCAGTGGACCATTGCCAAAACGTTCAGTGGACCATTGCCAAATCTGTCAGATATGATAACGAGCTGTACGAGTATGAGATAAAGGCCATGAGTTACGTGATTTGTGAATGTCTGTCTGACGCACAGCTTGTACTGTGGCGGACATGTATGTGTGGTAAGTGCGTGCTTTGCGTGGATCGATCGCTTACAGTTGGAAAGCCATTTGGGCGAAGTGTACTTGAACCATCACTTTTATTTAACGATGCGTCTAGGGTTACGTCCAGACGTAACTGTAGCCGTCGCTATCGTTACGCCCAGACGTAACTGTCCACGGGGTCCACGGTGCAATTCTGCCTCCGTTGTTACGCGTCCTATGCGCAGACTAAAACAACTCCTTGCTGTTTTTAATCTACTCTCCCTGAGAATACTTGACGTAAGTTAGGGGTGGTCACCTTGTGGTCGGTGTGAAAGGTTAGACGTTTGCACCTATCCACTGTAACTGTAACGTTCAGCACGGCCGCTCGCTGAATTAAGCGGCCATACATTCAGTATCACTGTCGTATCACCGATTTACCAGCATCACTTATGTATTGAGACGTGCGTGGCTTGTTTTGCCGGACTGTTTCGCGTATCAGCAGCTCTGTTGTCGAGACAGACCAGCTGACGCACTTTAGGAAGACGTTAATTTCGGCCTCCGCCGGAGCCACGCTGCCTTCAGCCATCGTCTCGGGTGCTGCCTTTTCCTTAGCTTCGTTGAGGCGGTCAACCTCAGTTTGGGGCAATCACGGTTAGTGAAATAAAAGTGAAATAACTGCAGGTCTCCATCGAACTTGATGTAAGTACGGTTTGCGTGCCCGTGTTGATGTATCACACGTCCATTAGGGTTACGTCCATACAATAACAATCGGAACAGCTGCCCCGCGTGTGTACATATAAATGTCGTCTTTAGAAAGCCTCCTTCCGTCCAGTTATGTTGGTGCAGCCTACTTGGCCTACTCGCAACACATTGTTGCGAGATTGGGCTCACCGTCGCGGCGTTAGCAGTGTAGTATGGATGGGCGGTCGGCGGCACATATCCAATTAAGTGTTGCACATATCCAAGAAAGCGCGTTGACTACAGCCCAATGGTGGTATATACGCCCTCCATTGCCACATTAATGCACGAAGCCGTCCTAACGTTCCTATTACGTGTGTGAGAAGTGCAATCCGCCAATCAATGGGGTATTGGCCTTCGGCGACAGTCGTGTTTTCCATTGTGCTCGATGTTTTTTTTTTTTTTTTGCTTTATTTGTACGTGCTTAGGTTGTGTTCTGCCCATACTACAATATAAATGGTGTTGTGCGACTGAACCAATATACTTCTTGCTGTAGCGGCTACAAAAAAAAAGCCTGTATTTCTGTGTAATTATAGTTGAAGTGGAACTCCGTGCACTCTGCTTTTCTGTTTGCATGATTCCGTGTACCTCTCTAGAAGTGCGTGACTTGAGGTCTTTTTTACTGCTAACCGGCCTTTGCAGACTATTGTTCATGCTTGGTATCACAAGGATTTCTAAATCGCCAACACTTCACGAGATTGCGAACAGTCATTTACGAAAAGTCCTTAAAACACAGTTCTCTCCCGACTGACTGGAAAATGGTATCGGTTGCTCAATCTGGCCCGCGCAACGTTATCAATAACTACCGCCCCATTTCACTCACTTCTGTGTGCTGCAAAATTCTTGAACACGTTTTATATACCGCCATTGTTAAGCATATAGATAGTAATTCTTTATTGAACTCAAACCAGCACGGATTTAGACATGAACTATCGTGCGTCACACAACTGGTAGAGTTCACACATGTTTTAGCAGCAGCACTGGACGATAACTCTTCGGTTGATTGTATTTTCCTCGACTTTCAGAAGGCGTTCGACACCGTTTCGCACTACTTATTACTGCAAAAACTGTCCAGCTTTGACATTAATCCCCAAGTTATTGCATGGGTTGCTGACAGGGGCGTAGCCAGAAATTTTTTTCGGGGGGGGGGGTTCAACCATACTTTATGTATGTTCGTGCGTGCGTTTGTATGTGTGCGTGCCTATATATGCAAGCAAAATTGAAAAATTTCGGGGGGGGGGGGGTTTGAACCCCCCCCAACCCCCCCCTTGACTACGCCCCTGGTTGCTGAATATTTACGTGAGAGGCGACAATGCGCAGTTGTAAACGGCGAACAGTCTGCAATAACTGATGTTACGTCAGGGGTGCCTCAGGGATCAGTACTGGGACCACTTCTTTTCTTACTTTATATCAATGAGATTAACGAAAACGTACAATATCATATTAGGCTATTTGCAGATGACTGCATATTATACCGCAAAATTACCTCTGAAACTGACTGATCTGTGATCCAAAACGACTTATGTGCGATACACGCATGGTGTGAGCGATGGGAAATGAAACTGCAGCTTAAGAAAACGGTGTGCATGAGGTTCACCAGAAAAAAAAAAAAAGTCCAGGTGAATTCGAATACACAATAAACTGCTCACCGGTAAAAATGGTGTGCGAATACAAATACCTAGGCGTTTACTTTTGCCCCTCTTTATCATGGCGTCGGCATGTGGATTATACCGTAGGTAAAGCTTGTCGGAGTTTGGGATTTTTGCGACGAAATACACGTGCATTTCCGCAGCAAACCCGGGAGTTATTATATAAAACATACGTAAGATCAGTGCTGGAATACGCGTGCTGCGTGTGGGACCCTTCAACAGCATCAAACAAAGAAATATTAGAAAAAGTTCAGTCCATGGCGGCAAGATATATGTGCTTAATATACCCATGTATGACAGACAGTTTTGTTCAACGGAATCTAAGGCGATATTAAAGTCTCTGCAGCATGCGAAGAGCGTCATTTCGACTGAAGCTATTACACAGCATATATCATTTTCATACTCGAATTCCCCGTGACGTATACATTAACCGGCCTCACTACACGTCAGCACGCAAAGATCACGAACACAATTAAGATAAGAGAATATAAATGCAATACATCGTCCTTCAGCAACTCTTTTTTTCCCAGAACTATCAGTCAGTGGAATCGACTTCCTTCCACAGTTGTAGGAATTTCGTCTAATGACGCATTCTTTTCTGCAATAAAAATGATTGAATCTTTTGACCACTGAGCCTTAAAAGAAATCATGCGTACGCCTGGTAATCACCATGATCTATACTGTATCCCATTTGTAAACTGTGTTGTTTTCTTTTAGTGCTTCCTTTGCATCTTGTGCTGTACTATATATTTACCACTGCCGCGCTTTGTTGTAATTACTGTTCGCATTGCCATTAACTATTATCACTGTGCTTTCTGTTTATTTTAGATTGTTTTCCCAATGTATACGACATTTTTGATGTAGCTGTGTACGTTTGTGTCGGCGTAGAATAATCTACATTTTCATTTGCACCTGCAACTTTCATGCTTGTTCTTCTTCTGTACCCCCCCCCCCCTCCACTCTACGTAATGCCTGTATGGGCGCTATGGGTATTAAATAAATAAAATAAAATAATAATTGTGTCTCAAAAATTCTGCATTCACACCTCCATACCGACACGTGCATGCACTCACTTATTAAAAATATAAAACAGCGCTTTTTTAAACACAAGACGAAGGAAAGAAGAGACGTATGTGTCCCTCCATTCCTTCGTCTTGTGTTTAAAAAAGCACTGCTTTATATTTTTACCATGGAACCTCACCAACTCGCCCAATTTGCGTGTCTTGCTCACTTATTAGTCTGCATACAAGCCTTGGAAATTGAAATGCTTGTTTATATTGTGCAGGCATACGTACAAGCATTTGATGCTGTGCTAACACAACGTAATAGGCTGCCCTCTGAGGACGCGCGCAGGACGTTCGCACACTAGCGAACACGGTGTGGCTAGCAGACGACGCAGGGAGCCATAATCAGCTGCTAAAGTTACGTCCATCGTGTGATTCACAATGCGCACTTAAGTTTAATAATTATCTTGCCAGTCTCAGTGGTTGGCTCGTGTCACTGGGACGCTGTCGCTTCGCGGTGCGCCGTCGTCGCTCCACTATTTTGCTCGAGTGGCTGGTGTCACTACAGCAAGAGTACGGAGCGCGACGTGGGCTGGGGCGTCCACCGCTGCCACCAAGGCGATTTCCTTAAACAAAAAATATTACGGCGCCCGTGGAGCACTTAATAAAAAAAGAGAGAGAAGGACAACAGCGAGGTTCGAACCAACGTCCTCGCAGATCCGAGCACGACACGTACTAGCCCGCTGCGCCACTAGAGCCGATCGGTTCGGTGCGTCTGATCTCACGCTGGACGTAACTTTAAGATTTGTTATTCTTACGTCCAGACGTAACTGCAACGGCTCCTATAGTTACGTCTAGACGTAACGCGCTAGACACTCCGTTCTTCCTTTCCATCAAGAACCACTACTATTACAGACATTCGCAAATCGCATACACATGGCCTTTATCTCACGCTCGTTATCATTGCTTATAGATTTGGCGGCGGTCCACTGAACACGGGGACATCGCAGAAACGAAAGCGGCAACGACTTGCACACGAATCACTTTCTACAACACTCTACACAACGCGACCACGTCCCCACGGTAACACCACGGCCAGAGGCGGTTCTCGCGCACACAGTTCACGCTCAAAACCAACACCAGTAGTGCCGTCTCTGCCAACACCCACCACACCACGCAGAAATAAACGGCGGCCTGAACGCTACTCTGCCGCCACCTACCTATACACTTCAAGCCAAGTCAAGCCGGTTTTAAGCGGCTATATGGGTGAACCGAACGCTTTACCCCACCTACCGTCTCCTGTCACCCGCGCGCAGGAGACGCGGCCGACCGAAACCGCACCACCGAAGGGCCAAGCAACAAGGCGCAGTTTCGTAGCGGTGGGTGGGAATTAGGGGTGTGCGAATATCAAATTTTTCGAATACGAATCGAATACGAATATCCACCTTCGAATATCGAATCGAATATCGAATATCAAAGGAAAAATGCCTCCACAGTAACAATATTTTATTTAACATGTAGCTATTCGAAAATAAAAAAAACATTAACAGCCTCACTGGCAACATAACATACACAGCTATCTCCAGAACACAATGTCCAGGCTATCACAATGCACATCACAACACAAGCAGATATCACGGCTCAATAAAAGTAATGACTAGATGTTATCATGAAGAAATATGAGTTGCTCTACATGATCAGGCAGCAGGCGCTCCCTTCTAACAGAGACACCCCCCCCCCCCCCCCCGCCACTGAAAAGGCACGCACGCTTGGAACAGAAGTGGCCGGTATAGGGAGGTACATGGTGCAAAGCTTTGCCAGACTGAGGTATCTGAACAGTCCGCCACCAGTCACGTGGGTCACTGTCTTTCTTCAGAAGCGGTCCCGCATAGTGAACGAGTGGTAGTGCGGCACGTTACGGCCGCATAATATTGAAAATGTACGGTTACATGATCGCCAGCAGCGCTGCACGTCGGAGATGCACCAGCAATAAATCATACGTATTGGGGCGCTCGTCGCAGGCAGATATCGTGCCTCCGTGTACTTACGATGTTTATTGCTCCTCTCGGCAACCTTTTTAGCTATACGAACGCAGCAGAAATGTGGAAGACGAGTTATTTTATGCATGATAATCGAATCGCATATTCGAATTTTTCGAATATTCGAAGTTATCGAATATTCGAAACTTTTCGAATACACGATTTTCGAATCGAATACGAATATTTCGAATGTAATATTCGACGAATATTCGAAAATTTCGAATATTCGCACACCCCTAGTGGGAATGAGACCCGGTTTAGACCAATCGACGAGCTGAGTGGTAAGTCAAGTTGCCCATGGGCAAATTTGCGTCACTGCGCGTACGAGGGGGATTGACAGTGTTGTACGCGTTCCTCTAAAACAGGAACGAACGCTCGTTCCTTCCAAATCTTGGAACGAGTTCCCGTTACAAGTTCCTCTAATGCGAAAGGAACTCGTTGCAGTTACATTTCAACAATTGGAACGTGTCGTTACATTAACGTTAGATTTTAATTTTTAATCAAAATATAGTGCCGGATAACCCCGAGGCGAAATAAAGTGAGAAATTTAAAGCTAACATTGAGCTACACATATTTTACGAATTTGACATCGCCGGCAGTAGGTTTTATGTAGATAAACGTAATCTAAACAAACGCTCCTAGACGAATTTCTTTTTTTTTAGAGACCACCGGCCATACTACAGACATATCTCTAACTTCAACTTTCGTGCTCGTCTATTACAAGTGCAACACATGGGGCACTTTCCACGTCAGTCTTCAAATGCGCCGTCAGAATACTGCGCTTCAAATATTAAAATTGAAATTCCCACACATGCACCAATATAAGTTAGTTTCTTGCACAGGAAGCCACATCGAAAAGAACAATGCATAGGCGTTTAATGAGTGCTGATTCAATAACGCAGTGGGAGTAGAAAATAATGTCAAGGATACGTATTCGCAACTTAGTAAAATCCCTTGTTCGCACTCAGCAAGAGTTGCATCTCGATTTTGGTATCCGACTGAGGAACCTGTTTTCTCGTCAGCACTTCGTTAGTAATGTTGAAGAGCCGTTCCATAGAGTGCTTGAGGGTACTGTCGTGTTGTACACAAATAGGGACAAGACAACCGTGGTCGTAAGGGTGAAGGCAGGCTCAGTGGGTACAACAAGAATGTAGCGCTGGATGTACGCGTATCGTTTATTGCATGCCAGACGTATGTCGAACTGAACTATAATAAAAGTTGTATATCGATAGCCGCGAAGATAACTCGCATGTCGAAGGGATGCCTGCCCAAACGAAACCATCGAAGGCAGCGGACAGGCGCCACTGCAGCACCCGCGTCCATTGCGTTTCGTTCCTCTCCTCCCTATCCACGCAACCGGGTGTCAAAAGACAGATTTGTCGATACCTGCCAGCGGAATGCACGAGATACTAAAGGGACGATGGAGCCAGCCGCTAAAGACCACGCGACGAGAGAAACATTCCCAGGAATTGAGCCGAAGCTTCGCAGTCGGCAGCGCGCGAACATAAAACCAATAAAACGTCGGAAGAGGACTCTACACGCGGCAAGGCGCTCACTCCCAAGGGGTAGAACCAAAGTGTAACTTCGCCACCGTTACGTTGGGGCCGAAGACCATTCATGCGCAGTGGGAGGCCACCGCGCGGGATTTCGGTGGTTAGCACGTCCCCAAGGGACAAAACGGGCTCGGCAAATGGTAGGCCCGACGTCCATGGCCGTTCAAAATATGACCGGCCCGACGTCGGCAAGTTCGGTAGGGCCGATGTCGTTTTTTGCAAATGGCCGGACTGTTTGCCGACCATTGGCAGCTGGTCGGCCAACGGCGTCGGGCCGATGTCGTAGACTTGGCAGTGCCTACCTCGGGCCACACGCGTCCTGCACTTGCCAACGATGACAAAAGCACGGCCAGGCAACGCTCATTTGCCGTTATTCACCGCTATACATTCTGCATTTATTTCATGCAAGTATATATTATTTCGACCGCGGAGGGGGTAAGTTTTTTTTAGGTGGGGGGTGTAAGCAATATTAATTTCATTTTTGCATTTTTACGCAACGCTTGAGGCAAACGAGATGAATTGAAAACGTTTGCGCTGAATTAATGCTTCAAATGATGAGAAGTAATAATAACGAAATAATTTTGCACAAATATGCTTGTTTGCATTGTTAAAGACAACTAGGCCGAACTGTACTTGAGTGTACACATCGTGGCCATAAAATTGACAAATACAACTGCTGCTGACGCTGTATGAAATGTTGGCACCCACCCACGCAAGCGCTTCGATCAATAAAAAATAAGACGGATACAAGTATAATTTCAGAGATCACAATTAATTTGTTTAACATTAGTGAAAACAAATGTCCTTCGGTCGATATGCCATGCGTGGTGTCAAGGTGACTGTACATTGATGTCGTCTTCCGTTTCTGTCGCCTCCTTACGACCGCCGTTTCCGTCGCTCGCGCCAATAAGCCATCTTTTCACGACTTTTCCTACAGTGGACAGGGATGCTTCCGTGAAGCTGCTCAGAACGGACACTGCAACGATAATCTATGTAATGGAATAAATTGTGAACCCATAGTGACGATAAGAATACAAACAGTTTCCTGACGAGAAAATGACTGCTGCACAAGCATACTAAGACGCAAGCATACTAAAGCGCTTTTAACACATAAATAACACTGCTATTTCGCAAGATCCTTGACACAGATATCTAGTTGTTAATAATCTAAGTATACCACTCTGTCGTGACGAACACACACTGCATGCATATATGCGTAAGTTGTCCAGGTAACTGGGCACCTACGCCGCAAGTTACGTAATTTTATTAACGATATTCGTAAACTATCTTACCTAATGCTCGTTCGCTTAGTTTACGTAAATTTTAATGTTCCGGTGCACGAGACGGTAAGCCTGCCGTGTCACATGTGAATTACATGTATATGGGAATTAGTTTTGCTGCCGATTAGAGATTATAAAACTTTTCATTTTATTTCATTTAAATTGGTATATTGACTGCTGTTTTCAATATTCAAGCTATCGAGTGAGTCGCCTAAGGGGCGGACGCCGCCGCCGAAAAACGACGGAGTCGACGATGCGACCAAAGAGTGCTATGCGAGCCGTTAGCATGTGTGGCCGGAGAAGAGTCTCTCGCCCGAAAGCGTCAGTGAAGAACAAGCGCGCCCATAGAGGAAGGAAAACTGCGTAGAATGGAAACTGCCATTAAGTCATGCGGCCTAATAGAGAGCAAGGGAATCGAGAGAGAACTAACCCTCTCGTGAAATGCATTGAGACGCCAAGTCGATCGTTGCTTATGAGCTTATGATAGTTCGCAAGTTTCGGTTTTGGTTCCTTGCGCGCGCAGTGTTCCTACGTCCGTCATTATTTTTTTGTCTTGTATTTTTATCGCTAAAGCCGGTCTCTGGGTTACATTTCTAAATGGCCAATGTGAGAATTTTTTTTTATCATGAGAATACACGAGACTGCCAGAATTAGACACGAGCCGTCATTGTAGCTGGCCTCTAGACTACGCGCAATTCCGGAAAATAGACGGAAGACGCCTAGTGATGTTTATTTGCCACGGTAAAAAAAGCGAGAAAAAAACCACACAGTAAATATTTATTCAATGCAACCTGCCCTCTTGCGTTGTATATATAGCCGCACCAAAGTACAGTGCGGTTGTTGCCTCGCGAAGCTCCACTGGTCTGCGTCGGCTGAACAAAAAATCGAAATGGGAAAACTACGAGGAGACGCGAAAGGGCACAACCGTTTAAGGCGTGGAATTAGAAACAATCGCAATTTTATTTTACGAACATCGCAACATTGCATTGTGAGGAGTGCTCTATGCTGTCATGATATAAAGCGTTACTTTACACGACCTTATTCTATGCGCCTTCAAACCCACGAGCACGCATATCCGGCATCCGCGATAGAATGCTACGTACTATACAGACCCAACCGCCACGTTATCACAGATGTAAACGTCTTACAAGAGCTCCAAATAAATGCGCGGGGCGAAACCTTTTTCCATTGTGCCGAAGCGAGAATTTTCGAGGCACGCGGTACTTCGCGCTTCTGCAAGTTATCTTGCGCCAGGCTTTTTAAAAACGTGAGCGACGCGCGTTATCGCTTGATCGCTTCAAACGCTCCTTGCGTTTTCAACACGCTAGTCCATTTGTTTACACCGAACCATCGTCATCTGATAACGCGAGTGCCAAAAGAAATGCGCACCTGGGGATATGAAAATCGTCACGAACCTTTCATAAGTTTAGGTCGAAGCGCACGATTCCTAGCTGTGGCGCAGTTGCAACATCCAACGTACCCTAAGCCTAACTGCGCACTAGCGCGGGCAACAACCTTACTACGCGGTACATCGAGGGACACAAAAGTGAGGGTTCTCACCTTGCTGTCGACATCTGCAGCAGTCCACACCGTATTGCCGTGCTGAAAAGCGCCGCTGTCGCATAAAATATCGCTCAATACACGTCTTTTCGGAGTGAATAAGCAAAAACAGATGCCACTGAAACACGCATGAGAGCGGCCCTCCTTCGATAAGCGCCATAGCGACGTCATATCGCCGGTGTCTCTCAGTGATGTAGCTTGGTGGCGGGATGTTCTTTCACGAATTTTCAACTGATCGTGTAAGAAAATGTCTTTAGACGTGGAGAAAACAAATAAATAAAAGCGAAAAAGCTATACATTTAAGCGGCACAACTTGTTTTCTTTGCGCTATTTGCGCAATTACGCGTCATATCAAGGTTCCTGTGATATGACCTGAAGATCTCGAGGGGCGAGAAGGTGGAGGGGTACGCTCGATCGGCTTATCACTTGTTCGTTTCCCTTTCTCACCCGCCGAAATGTTTCAGTGGGTCGAGGTCGACGCAGTTCGACGAAGACACTCACCCTCTTGCGTTCACACAGCTGTGTGAATGCGCACCGCGCTCGCCGAGCAGAAGCGGGTATCGAATTTCTTTCCCGTGCCGGCCGCGAAATGGCGGGAAAAAGCAGAGTGTTGAAAACAAAACAGGAGGCACCCACTTGCTCCTAGCCAAGTGAAAAGGCGCGAAACTTTAAAAGTGGTTACTATACATTTTCTCCGCGAATAATATTTTGCAATCAAGCATATGCACAATGGATTTGAAAGTAATATATACACCGAGTAAAAATATACGATGTTTCGCCGTAAAACGGAAAGGAGAACTAGAATTCATTGTGAAAATGTTCGAGCCCTCTATACGAGCGCAACACAAAAAGGATACGTATAGCCAGAGCAGAAGATCTTCACAATGTATTTGATGTTTCCGTATAATGAATGGTGAATGGAGGAGTGCGATACAGATGACGTTCAGGAAAAAAAAAAGAAACAGCGCACACTATGCATGCACGGAGGATGAAAATACGCCACGCAGACATAATTGGCATCCGAAGCACTCCTCACTCTTACAAAAAAAGTTAGTAAATGGTTAGTAAATGTTTGCATTTACTAATTTCGAGCGTATTTTACTACCTTCGCGAAATCTGATTACTAGCCAGCAGTTAGTAAAGGTCGTAATGTGCTGCCCTCACTAACCAGAAAGTTTACTTGGTGTTTTTAACTAAGTAACTACTAGCCACCCACGTTGCCAGATCTTTCGTAGATGCGCAGTATACTTTGCCGTAATCGTGACGGTCTTTACCGAAATTTAAACAAACTTTAATTTTATTGATTACCATGGAATTACAGTTTCGTGCTACGTGATGGCACGCATATAAGCAAATATAAGGGCACACGATAATGTACAGAAAACATCAATTATTCTTCTAAATTCTATAGTTGCTAACCAGTGCACTGTGTGCTCTCCCAAAGTAGGAGCATAAATAGTCTTCAAGCCGCCGCTAGAGTAGATATCGGCTACGTAAAAGTCTTGTTATTGTGTGCGCTTGCGTGTTCTCATTCGTGATCACTTCATGCTTTATGTATGTTGCTGTGATGTGTACTTACCATGGTAATCACATGAAGTAATTAGCGGCCATTAGTTAATGTACGATAACAATGCCACTTCGTTTTTTTTAAAATCCTTTAGGTACTTTTGTAACAGAATCATCTTGATATGGCAATGCGCACGTACATATAAACAAAATAGACGTAAACTTCTAATTGGCTAAATGTAGTAGAGTTAATACGGTTAGTAAGCTGCTAGCGCGGTTACTGACAGCTTAGTAATGGACTAGCCATTCAAGCTAGTGCTATTAATCGCTGACTAACTAGGTAGCAAGTTCCACTAACCTGCATTTTACTACCTTCACTTACTAAGAGGCTATAGTGTATTTTGTGACAAGTAAACGGTCAGTATTTAGTTAGTGAATATGCCGACCATTTTTTCTAAGAGTGCTTGACACTTCTGTTATTCGCGAAGTCGGCCCAACACATGGCCTCTAAGACGCAGGTTATTTGCTGACTATATTTGTGCGCCTGCGCTGCTATAACTTTCCCACGTTACAATGAACGTGCGCCCTGAAGAGGGGCTCACGTTACGGGCCGATACTCGGTGCTGTTACGGGCCGATACGGGCGATACTCGTTGCAATATTTCTTTGAGAACCGGCGCGCTGCTCCTTTTGCGCCTCTACCGCAATGTGGAGGGAAGCGGCTGCTGCTCGTTGTCTCGTTGGTAGCGAGTCCAACATGAGTGACTCTAGGGGTGAAATTAATTGCTTGGCGTTGTTTTGCAGCCCCCGTCTGAGATGGTTACTGTGTCTTGGATGTCCAGGATCACCATATGTTTGTGACCGTTTGGGGAGTTTGTCAGAATATTAAAGGAGCACTGACATCCAATTTTAAAGTCGAGATGTGCAATTCATTCGATTGCTCGGTATGCATAGTTCTTCTTGGCCAAATTTGAATGGCGTCCGTCGCGTGGAAGTAATTTTATTTCGAGGGCAAAAAGCGTACAAAAGCTCAACGGAAGATTGATCACGCTGCGACATCGACACTAGTGCTACGTGTAAGGTGTGATACATTCCGCAAATACCATCCTGAGTGACGATACGCTAGTAACAGTGACGTCGCCGATCTGAGTGTATTTATTGTGGCGCCGACGCCAGGCGACGCTCTCACTCCCAGCCAGTGGTTCTCCTTGCTGTCCCGATCCGTGCTTGCGATTCATCGTGTCGCATCGACTGCGATCGTGGCGCGAGTGCGATCAATCGGAGCGACTACGAGCCAG
The DNA here is from genome assembly GCF_013339695.2 of Rhipicephalus sanguineus. NCBI lineage: Eukaryota > Metazoa > Arthropoda > Arachnida > Ixodida > Ixodidae > Rhipicephalus > Rhipicephalus sanguineus. The sequence continues at coordinate 146,687,177 of NC_051181.1, read as the reverse complement.
CATGTCGGGGAACCGCTGCGTAGTGCGGACCTGCTCGTCGAGGCGCGGAAAAAGCGGAAATTGCGTGGCGTTTCATTACACGTACGGTACACGCCAACACGACCACAGGTTATCAAAGTGGAGTAGCCTATAGATAAATAACATCGCTAACAAGTAGCACGCATGTAGCGTTAATAGTGAATGTTAGTTCGTCCGTGGACTTCTGGCGGTGCAAGAAGAACTTGGCAACACAGAATTGTTATTTTAGAAACCATCGTAGTCTATTTCTCCCGCTGGTGTGCTTCGCTATGCCGATTATTCCATAGACCCCTTTGCGTATACAAACGCGAAATTTGACCGTCGGCCAGGCCCTGTAGCAGAGGTGGGCCCCCCGCCCCCCCCCCCCCCCCCCCACTCCCCGAACATTTTTTATGATACATGGTGTTTTATCGAAAATAATGAAAACATGGTTTTTTCTCAAATAGTCAAGGCTTTTCAACAAGTGCCCCCTCCCCCCCCCCCCCCCCCCACCCACCCCCGCCCAAGAAAAAAAAAATTCCTGGCTACGGGTTTGCCGTCGGCCCGTGAGTTTTTGCGCTCGCTCGTTTTTTAGGGCGTTCGATGATTTCTGCACATTTTCCCAGTTGTGTATAGAACCAATTGCACATTGTGAGAGCAAGGGCACATGCAAGGCTGGGCTGAGGATGGTGTAAGCACGCCGCCGCCTTGGCTGTGTTAGTAACACAGTGCGAGCACACATCCTGCACAGACCTACTACGCGCCTGGCTCTAGCAATCGCTGGCATCCCCTTCCAGATATGAAGATCTTTAACGCTTCGTCGTAGGGTCACGTTGTCGCCTTCCCATAGCACGCAGGAAAAAAGTGTCGAAACATATGGGCAGAGCTAGCGCAGGGCTATCCGAGCTTCCTCCATCCTCGCCAAGGATGTGGGCACTGCATATATATGTGGTTTCGGTGCTTCACAAGTTGCCGAAGGCCTCCGTCAGAGCTAAAAAAAGGCAGGGTATATGACCACGACGAGGAAATATGCGCAAGAATTTAAAAAATGAGGAGCGTCTGTTTATCTCGCCACGTCGCACCGCCTTCGCTCCAAGGCTCTCATCGCTCGTTCTCGTGAGCCCTTCCCAAGCAAATCCATAGAATTGTATTTTTGAAGCTTACCGGCAGCGTATATGTAACTGTTGTGACACGCCATACACGCAGCCATAGCATAGCTACACTCTGTTTGACCGCGAATTAGCTTCGTCTTCGAGCTGCTGTAGTTCCGCCCGTACGCACCCGCTCTCTGCCGCGACTGATTAGGAGCGCGCCGCGCCGCGGGCGGTGCCACTTGTTCAGTCAAAGCTGCAGTGCACTAGGCCTCCGGATAGGTGGGGCCATCTGGCGGCGCAAAGAAGAACTTGGCAAGCACAGAATTGTTATTTTAGAAACCCATCGTATTCTATTTCTCCGCTGGTGTGCATTCGCTATGCCGATATTCCATAGACCCCTTTGCGTATACCGGAATGCTAAAATTCTCTGATATAGCTAATTGAGACACACCAGCGAGTATGGCCCAAGCGTGAGTCCCCGGGCACCTCCTCGTTGCTGCTTGAAACGGCGTCCATTTCTGAATCGCTGTTTTGCAAAGGGTCGAAGCGAAAATTATTCGCGACGTCGCGTATCGCGGTGATTCTAAGTTCCAGAATGTCGTCTTCTGTTCTGTTCTGTTTTAACTGTTTTGCTGTGGAGAGGTTGAGGTCCATATTGCCTCGGCTACTCCATATCACGAAGTTATGCAGCGAAAAAAAAAGAATAATACTGAACGGTACCTAAACATGAACAATCCGAAAAAAAAATAATAGCACACTGAAACCACTTCAAATATCATACCAATACACAGTTTGCTTGCAGCAGTTCACACTGTCATAAACTGTTCACCCGCACACCTTCCTTTTCTACTATCAGTATATGCACTAACACATTTCATATAAATCAATCCCTGGCTGTCTATCACAGGCGCTTATCCAGTCCGGTCTCAAGTCCATACTTTTGACGGCGACGCTGGTGACAAGGCATGACTGAACGTGCCCGCCTAGCAGACGAAATGTTAGCTGAGCAGCTGATCCTCACGTCACTCCTTTCTGTGGACAAGTGGTAAACTGGGGCGCGGTCTGGAGTTGACCGCGAGGGAGCGCTGCCAGCGCTAAAAAATGGCGGGCTTGCAGGCCGTTTTGAATCGTGCTAGATACCGATGATATAAATCAATAAAACAGATAGCTATTCGTCCATCACTTGCATTTTCGGTCGCGAATCGCTACTAGGGGGTAGATAACTACTCGTGGATGCAAAAGTCTTGACATGCGTAAATTTGATGTCAGTGCTCCTTTAAGATAACGCAAATGTGTTTCCTGCTATGCTCTTGACGCATGAAAAACATGGCATAGTGCCATGCAATATACTTGTGCACTACACATTCGTTTGGTGTATGAAGTATGCATCTTCTGAGCAACGGAGGACGTGCTCTGTCCTCTATGCGCGGGAACTTCATTACCACGTTGCCAGTACTAGGTCATAGTCCAAGACGGAAGGATAGGCGGACTTTCCGGGCGGCGCTGGCTCCCCAAACTGAACGTTTCGTCCCGCTATTCTTTCTTTGAAATCGTGCTGAAAAATATTCGCTGCGAAAAGAACATGACTAAACTTTTGGGCTCACTATGTGTTTAGCATTTGTTTAAGGAACCAATGATTCTCACACCTGGCTCCATGGGATCCATGTTGCAAAGTTTAAACCAGAGATACCTTTATTTTTGCAACAGCGTGATCGCATGCCCGCGTCCTTCCGCGCTGCAGAGAAGGCGAAGAGGCGAAACTATGGCGGCCGCAAAGCGAAAAAAAAAAGCAAAAAAAAAAACAGAAAGTAAACGGTAGTCCGCATTCGCAAGCGCGCTCGGCCACTAAAGCGCAAGACAGACGGTACGATTTTCCATGCGATGTGCCGGCCGACGCGGCGGTGGGGGAGAGGGAATGGTGGCTGTCCGATGCTATGAAAGGTCACCATTCCGGTTCCCCCACCGCCGTGTCGGACGTCGCATCGCAAGGAAAATTGTAGCGTCTGTCTCGCCCTTAAGGCTGGCCCGACGTACACACAACCTCTCCGGCCGACCAATAACCGCGCGCTCGGTGCTACACCGGCCTGCTACCTCGTGTCAGCGTCGGCGGCCAAGCTAGTGCCGGTGCAGTGAGCCATATGTGCCGTTGTGGTCAGCAGGTTAGGTCGGCCCGTTTACTGGCCATGCTTTCACGGCCAGTTAGGTCGGCACCGCACCTGTAGCCAAGCAAGGGGCGACATTGGCCAAAAAGCGATGGTCGGCCAAGTTTGCTTGGGTCGGTGCTTCACTGATTGTCTGCGGCCTCTGGCGTTGTGGTTGGCTCCTCTGTCCTATGCGCGTCAAACGCCAGATTCGCGTCGATGATTCGCGCCGTTCGAATTAAGCCCGTAGCCGGGTGGGGGGGGGAGGGCTAGGGGCCCGCCCCGAAATTTTGGTGAAGTAGGCGTTTTTACCAGAAATAAATAATGAAAATAGGCGTTTTTCTCAAATAGTCAAGGTATTCAGTAAGTGCCGCCCATCCCCCCCCCCCCCCCACCCGAAAAAGAATTCCTGGCTATGCGCCTGGTTCGAATACTCCGCGGAACCACGCGCGGGCGCCTCGACTACGGTAAGTCGGCACCCCCGCTTTTCCCTATGCCGACAAGGCCACGGGGACGCGTAGCAAAACCGCCCGAATATGCAGCCCCCCCTCCACCCCTCCCCCCCACACACAAACACAAGCTACTTTCGAGTTGGCCCAACAGCCTTCCAATGAGGCTCGATGATTCTCGATTGTCAAGTAAATGCTCTCCAAGGTGTGTCTACACTCCTGAAGCGCCCGTGATTGCTGTCAGACTGGCTCAGACAAAAAGAAACAAAAATCAGCTGTTGCTCCCGCGCGTGGTCGGCCTTAAAGCTGCAACACCTTTCTTTGTTAAGGAATAGTCCCTGTATATTTCACGGCCATATGACCTTAGTGGTGTTACGGGCTTTCTCTCTCAACTCAACGACAGCGCGCGAAAGCTCGCGCGTGAGGAGAGGGAGGGAGGGAGGGCGGAGGTGCGAGGAGGCGACGTCCCCGGCGGAATTTTTTCATTTTTTCTCTCTGCGCCCCAACCACGGTGGCTGCCACTTCCGTCGGCTTGCGTCGTTCTCGTCGAGCGGAGTCGAGCGCTGTGTATCGCGCGTGCTTGAAACCAGGGTTTGGTATGTTGGGTGTGCAGCGCCGTATGTTTTCAGTCTGCCAACCATGGAAGCAAACGTGCGCGCTCGTTTGGAAAGACAACTGAGATCGGTTTCGGCCCATATACTCCGATACACCGCTCGTAAAGCCTGGCAGACGACCCCGAAGCGCCGCCATCCGGACGCCAGCTTCCCTGCCCCCGGTGGCTTAAAGTGGAAAACAGGATGCAGCATAGTCAAGTGAAAGGCGAGCGCTAAAGCCCCTCTACCTTCGTAGTAGAGGGGCTTTAGCGAGCGGTAGATTCTTGCGCCTCACGCGGTCGCCCATACACCCTGTTCTGCATGATGTGCTGTGTGCGGGCGCCTGTTCAATGCCGAGGAACGTTTACAGAAGTACAGTGGCTAGAACAGAAGGAACGCCGTTGCCTATGCCGTTACTACGTAAACGTAACGAATAGACCTTTTTCAAGCACACGAGCGCCACCAACGGGCGCGCAAGCGCTCATGGGAAATGTGTGTACGCCGCAGCAGCCGCCACAACGAGCGCGCGGGCCTCGCGCTGTATCTTTCCGCTTGCGCCGTGCCAGGACTTCTTAGACACAGTGAATTTGGCAAGGTGCAACATATTACTGCGCAATTCAATCACGAACTTTATTATTTATTTTTTTTTTTGAGCCAGTGCGCCTTACGGCATAAATGAAAAAAATATATATATACAACTCGGTTGGCTATAAAGTTCAGGAGCGGTCTATGATTCGCGGAGGCATTTGGAATCAACGTCCATCGACACTGTCGTCGAGTACAGTGTGAGGTTCTGATATGTGTGAGGTTGAGTGTGAGGTTCTGATGACACTAGAAAGGTTAGTCGGCATTTGGGGATATGAGACACATTCATTCCGTCGCTCGCACCATATATGTAACGAACGATAAGTGCCTACTAACATTCATTGGTGCTATAACTACAGGTTGGAATAATACTTAAAGCGAAAAAAGAAAGGAGCATTACAAGGAAGGAAATGCACAAACCAGCACTCACACAACTGAAAGTTTATTGCACGCGTGAAAAAAACATATATACAAAATTGGGAGTTCGTCGCGCGTGTCATAAAGAGGCACGAAAAGTCAAACAATAAAGGCGCGTGCTCACAGACGATTAATAAAGTTGGATTTCTTGTCTTGTAACGACTAAGAAGGTTGACTGACACAAAGTGTGGCGTTATTTGTGACATGATATGCCTCCGAAATTTCTCGCGTTGTCTGATTAGGTTGATGGTACAAAATTACTGTACTTTCGAAGATGGGATTACATTTTCATGACTGACCTAGCGATGCGAGATGAGACGGCTCCATTCAATGAATTTCGATGCTCGCTGAGGCGCGTATTAATAGACCGACCAGTCTGGCCGACGTACATGCGCACACAAGGAAATTTGCGGTAAACTCCTACACAATTTACAAAACAACTGGCATACCTCTGACCGCATTTTCTTTGCCCATGCACCGCAGACCCCTGTGACCTTAATGCAACTAAGCTTATATGGGGCGGCAAACACAACCTTCGCCCCCACATCGCTTCCCTACGTTTATCGGGCCATGCGACTTCTTACACATATGTGGAATAACTGCAATATTTCTAGTTTCTTCATTATTTACGGATGGAGGACGTCCGTGTTAATCTTTCTTTGCCATGCGAACAGATTTTCGCAAACCGGTACAACGATACGCAGGATATCCCGCCTCTTTGATCACTTTGCAGGTGGAAACTATAACTGCTCATCTAATGTACGCAAGTTTTTTTCCCATGCCGTGCGTAATCATGACATCACAATTCCTCGTTTAACAATATTTGAATGCGCCGACGTGAAATTAAACACCGATTTCGCTGAACGCGGGCTAAACTGCCCACACACATGCTCCGCAGTGAAAGTTAAAAGCATGTATCAAGAAACTGCAAATTATCAGGGCAAGGCATCTCGCAAGTGAATTCTAGTCCCATCCCTTTTTCTTTAAACACATTTAGAATGTGCTCACTTCTTTGTACAGCGCGTGACTTGTCAATTAAAATCAAATAATCATCTGTGTAGCTGAACGCTGTAATACCTCTCTACAGTTTGGTTAAACCCGATCACGAGCCGCTATGCCATTCAACGCCATAGCAGCTTGTGAACAAGTAATCATTGAATAAATACAAATTCGGTGTTCCAGCTCACCTTGCTCACGATAGCACGTTTTGACTGCATGTATCGGCACGTGATAATTCGCATGCCGCTCAACTGCTACATCCGGTATACATCCGCTCGGTAATACCTACACTGCCTTGATCATTCCTTTCGCATTTCATGCGAGGAATTACATGCAGGTGCGTTCAGACAGGTGTATATTATTTAGGATTTAATAATAGTCAACCAGCGGCAACGTGTTTTTTTCGTTTGGTGCTCCCACGGCGCCAACGAGCAGCGAGCGACGGAACAGTCGGCGGGCTCACCGTACCCATAGTGCTTCCCATAGTGCTTCGCGTGCCCGCGGGGGGTTTTGGGATAGCTTGAAAAAGGTCTATTGTGTTACATCAGAAGGCTTTGCGTTCTCCGCTTTCTAATGACAGCTGGTATTATAGCCTTGTCTGAAGCGTTATTTCATGGCAATGAAAACAGCGTGAGCGAAAAACGGCGATTTTGCTGCGTGAGCCTCCGTTGTACTGCGAGTACGGCAGAATTATGAAACATAATGAAATGAAATTTATTGCGCCTTTTAATTAAGCGTTGTGCAAGGTATATATGAAGAGCGAGAGATAATAATCTTTAATGAAAATCCCAGAGAGGTTAGCCTTGGCTTGTCGCCTGGCTTGTTACAGAGATATTGCGTGTAAAGCAATCGGGAATTGATGCAGGCTCCATTAAAAACGGGCAAGACAATGAAAGGCCATGAGTAAATAACTTTTTTTAGAGAGGGAGAGAGAGAGTTGGTTCAGAAACCGAACCACTATTTCCAGCAACCCCTGCGGCAGCATGGCTCAGCGCCCAACCGCTCTATTGTAAATAGTTGTACCTAAAGTCCCTAGATTTTTCCTTTACAGGGAAAAATCTTGGGACTTTAGTTGTACCTTTCCACGAGATAGAGGGGGCACCTCTTTTCTGGACAGTTGCACGGGAGTACAAAGGCTCTCTGGGCAATGCATGTTTCTTTTTTTTTTTATTGGGGAGCGGAGTGAAGGGCGTCACGCACATTTCCAACATCCCAAAGGAGATTATGGCAACAACTCTGATAAGAAGATATTATACCCCTGTCACACGGCAAATCTAATGTCATTTACAGCTAATGTCATTCGTTTGTAATGCCATTTGTTTGCTGTCACACGGGGAAACTAATGCCATTCGATGAAAACGACATTTCCTGTCGAATGAGCGCCCGAAACACATTCGCATTCGATTTCGGACCAAATGCGTATTCTCGATGCCAGGGACCTTTTTGGGAGATGACTATTGACTTATGCATACGTAACTTTTGTAGTTCGTAAATATCTTTACTATAATAACTTTGGTTTGACGACGCAGCACGTGGCGCGAGGGTTCTTAAAGGAAAGCTCTCAACTAGAGCGGCTGGACGCCGGTCATGTTTCATTTGTGCTCTCTTGTTGTTGCCTGTATTGGGGATGTTGATCGTCCGATTGCACGTGTTTTGGTGATCAAGGTGGTGGCTACACGAATTAACTGCCGCGGTCTCATTTCTGTAGCCGGAGTGTCAGTCGTGCTCTCACGCTTCAGTTCACTGTGCTAGGGCAGGGTGGCTAACTAGGGTACTGTATCGACGCCATATCGTCGGCCATGTTGGTTTTCGCTTGGTTCTTGGCTTGACTTCGTTGGTGTCGTGCAGCTGTGGCAAGTTGGCTAAAACGGCTGGAAAATTATTTTCGAGGATACACGCATGTTAGATGCAAGTTTTAATAGATTTTTATTTCTCCCAAATTCACTGCTCAGGAGAGTTAAAGTCATGATCATCATTTTAAAATGATATTTGTTTTCGTCGTGTGACAGCAGGCAGGTAAAATGACATATTAATTGACCTAATGCCATTCGTTGTAAATGACGTTAGATTTGCCCTGTGACAGGGGCAGTATCTGCAGCAAGTGCAGGCTCTTCGCGGCGAAGAGGACATTTGCTCCCCATTTCCCAAACATGACTGAGTGGCGTCGTCTGTTGACTCAGGTGCAACTACTCACAAGATGGCGACCGTTGAACCGCCGCATTGCAACCTCCTTCACTCATCGCATGCGCCGCGTCAAAGTGCTTGCTTGAAATGCGACAGAGAGGAACCAGTGTTTCTTAAAAAAGACTCTTTTGAGCCGTATTTACACGTGCAGGAAATTTTGAGAAATGGAAAAATAATACATTAAAGATTTTGCAGTAATTGCTATAGCCGGTTTAAAATATTTGACCCACTACGAGCGAGCTAGAGAGATCGCGCTTTCGTTGTTATCAAAACCGCCCGAGAAAACCGAGTCGCGAATGTCGCATCGCTGCTTGTTTTGTTCAACTTTTTCATTTAGTATCAAGCAGTATCAAGTCCAGTGGCGGATCCAGGGGGGGGGGGGGAGGACTGGGCGTCCCCCCCCCCCCCCCCCCCGCGCATCATCTCGGTAGCAATTTTTCGGCTCGTGGAATTTTTTAGGCCGCTGTGGTGACAAGCTTCGCTACCACTTCGACCTTTGCGCTGAGCGTGAAACTGGCTACCTATAGCTCCCGCTTTTTGGAAGCGAGCTAATCGCTTCGTACCCACATCCCATTATGCTGCTTCAGACCTGGAAGATGTTTGAATGATCATCTGCGTGAGCATGCCAACAACGTTAGAAACGGAAAGCAGGGTTTTCCAATCGTACAGTGTAGCGTATGTGCGGCAGTGACCACGGAAAGGCGATATTATCACTCGTGCGGAGGTCACGTCCCCCGCTGGATTAGCGCGGGGAGACACGAGCGTCGCGTTCGCATCTTGACCGCTCGCGTGGCTAATGTACTCAAATGTGCATGGCTCGTCCAGCGAACGTTTTTTTTATGTGCGGGTGTGCTCTTCATTATGCACCGACCAGTGCTACAGAGTTAGTGGAATGGAAGTGCATTATATACGAGTGAAGACTACGAAAACGAACACATCGTTTTTGCCACTTTTCCAACTGACGCGGCGGCCGTTCTCCTTGTTTTATATAGTTGATCTATATATAATTGAAACGCCTGATCTTTGTGCATTTGAAATATATCTATTAAAAACAAGTCAACCGTTATTATTAGGAGATGGATAGCCAAGAATAAGCGCTACTTACACGGTTTGGGCTGACTGTGGCTCACAAGTGACCATTTTTTCAAAAATCTGCTACAGTTACAGCACTATTTCTTGCAGAGAACTTTCAAGACTTATTTATATATTTCATCAAAGTAGCAAATTAATGTCGTACTTCTACTTTGTTGGTTCTTAGCTTTTGAAAACAGCCAAATTTAGTAAATTTCGCTACAGACTGTCCGGTAACTATTAGCAAGAGGAAATTCATTTTAGGGTCGTATATAGAGGACAAGATTTCCCGTCAGAATGCTCAATTTTGCTCCCTTTTGAATTACGTTGATCTAAAGTGGGCGAGATTCTCCATACATGGGCCTACCTTGGCCCATTTTTGTGGAAAGCTACTGAAGTTCTGTGGCTGAATTTGCACGTAGAGAAACTAGTGCCCCCTATTTATTTCCTCAACGTAAGGTTTTTCAATAGTGCAAGCAGAAATGCCAAACGAAGCTCGTAAATTGTCTTAATTTATCGTGCCGCAAACGTCAACAAAACCTGTGTAATCTTCAAATAGCGCTGAAATCTGAGCATGCGTAGCCTGAAATATAGCAGTTGCGGTATCCTGATATATGTATTTATACGCACGAATCACACACAAATACTGCAGGAATACTGAGCAATCTACATTATTCCTATTACTACAACGAAAGCCTTCTTCTAGCGCCCCCTAGACGGAAAAAAACCAAAGCGCTGATTTTGAAAGCTACCCCTCTCTCCGACGGTGACGTGCGAAAACATTGGGCCTCAAGGGAGAATGTCTTTTCTAACTTCAAACCACGCGCCACCATCTGTAAGTAGAGAGAGAGAGAGATGAAAAAAGGAAGGCCGGGAGGTTAACCAGATATTAGCATCTGGTTTGCTACCCAGCACTGGGGTGGGGGGAAATAGGGGCAAGAAAGGGGGTGTAGAGGGAGCGAGAGAAAACCGGCGCATTTGATTATCAGTCCAATTAGACATATTTTTGTTTCCTTCCTTGTTCCGCAAATTTCTAGGTGTTGTCATTTCCGTAATGCACTATGTCATCGTACAGAGTTTTACTAATTTGTAACACCTATTTGTGAGTCCATGATACATTATCTTTTTGTTCGCACTTATACCCTTTGTGCTTATCTGCCTCGTTACATCTGCATTCGTCTACATTGTACGACTTCAGTTGACATACATATCGGCAATTAGATTTTTTTGCGCGCGGAAGTGCTGAACTAAATGTATGCATCTCTGTATGTGGAAAGGGGACGCTTGCCATAGGGAAATTTTTTAATGAAGTGCGTCTTTTCGTTGTTCATAATGTGCGTCACATGATTAAAGAGATCATGTGTGTAATCGACCATTTGCGGGAAAGCTTTTGCGCATGCGCGGCAACTAGCGGCAACGGTGCAGCTGGCGCCCTCTACAGGAGCTTTGGTTTTGGTTGGAAAACATGAGCCGGACTGCCCGCCAGTCGTGCATTTGTATGCTCCGAGCGTTGCCTCGCTTTCGCAGTGTACAAAAATGCCAGCGCACTGTGTAGCCTACGGATGCACGAATTATTTTACTCAGAAAGGCAGCACGAACTTCTATAGGTTCCCGTCCGCGAGGCTACGTGCCAAAAATAGAGTACTTGGACAGCGGCTGTGAGGAGACAGAATGCTGATGGCTCGCCGTGGGTGCCGAACGATTACTCTCGGATCTGCAGCGCGCATTTTATAACCAGTGCGTAAACGTATTGCTTATATCTAGATCAGCTTACAGCGCAATAAAATGACGAGGACGCAGACCAAGGATGTGACGACACGAGCGCTGACTCTCAACTAAAGTTTATTGAAAGGAAGGGCACGAATAAATACATACAGAGGCCAACCGGCTATCGACCGAGCAACTGCGCGTGTGCATCAGAATCATCCAGGTGATAACGAAATTACGCACGGCACGTGGAACACCAACGTGCGTCAAAAAAACATACATACAAAACAAGACAAGAGTTTTGACGGACTGTTTCGCGTGTCAGCGCTTCTGTTCTTGAGAAAGGCAAGTTTACTTGCTTTCGGGAAGACGTTTCAGCCTCCAGTGGAGCCACGCTGCCTTCGACCAACGTTTTTAGATCAGTTTGCAAACTAGCTTCAAGAGGCAGCCAGGTTTTGTCGCCGTCGCGAGAGGTGGCGCTGGCGTAGCGTTGAGATTAGAGTCACTGGAAAAATTTCAGAGTATCGCATCTGTTTTCCGCGCGCCGCCGCCGACGCAATTGGCTTACTCGCATCACGTGACCTTTCGCCGCCATATCCCTTCCAGGCGCTTTGGGTGCAGGCGCGTTCAATGCAGAGCGTGGCCGGACATTTAGCAGTACCATGGTCCCCAGAAGTACTTCGTCGCTTTTTTAGACGCCTTATGCAGACAGAGGCGTAAGCAGACATTTTTTTCGGAGGGGGGGGGGGGGGCACCTTCTTGATCTGAAGTGGGGGCCTGGCAGGCAGATGTGATCGAGTGTCATTTCGTGCTATGTATGCCACGGGAAAAAAATTGGGGGGGGGGGGGGGCACGCCCCCCCCCCCTAGTTGACTCTAGTAGACTCTAGTTGAGATCGGTCGAGATGCAGTACGAAGGGCGACACGTGCTTCAGCCGCGTAATTTTGCTGCGTTGTTGGTTTGTGCTCGCGCGTTAATCACTCATATATTCTGACGTTTCACGCGTTCCACCAAGGCATGAGCTCTTTGCAGTGATTGTGCATACGTATTTGAGTAGGTACCGCGAACTGTCAGCTCAGCGCGCCGCGAGCTGTTCGGGGTATGCTTCGGCTGTGGCAGTCCCGTACCGCGACATTTCTTCATGAGAGCTTTTGTATGTTTAGAGGCATTGAAACCAAGTTTTCAGTTGAGTTGAAATGAACCGCGTCTGTTTCGACGCTTTTTGAGCCCTTCTTGGCGCACTTCGGGACTGTGGTGTGACAAGTGTCGGTTGTCCCGTTCACAAGAACACCGCTGCTGCAATAATATCTGGGGTATCTACGTGCCAAAACCACAATCGATATGATTATGAAGCACGCCGTTGTATTCCCTCCGGAAATTAAAACCATCAGGTGTTTAACGTGCACTGAGATCGCACAGTACACGGTCCTCTAGCACATCCATCGAAAGGCGACCGCCGCGGCTAGGATCGAACCCGCGACCTTCGGGTCAGCAGTGGAGCACCATAACCACTGCACCACCGAGGCGGACCACTACTGCAGACGTTCTTCACTCATACATTGGGTTCAGGATGCATTTTGCTGCCAAAGGCGCTTGCAAAACCCTAAGGTCTAAAGGTCGCATCAGCAAAAAATTAAAGCTAATGCGAAGGCTTCCCGTGCAGTTCTGTCAACATAAGCAGCTTTCCGATTGTATAGGGATGCGCGAATAGTGATTTCTGAGGCCGAATCGAATAGTGACAGAAGCGAATAGAATTAGGGGTGTGCGAATATTCGAAAGTTTCGAACATTCGTCGAATATTACATTCGAAATATTCGTATTCGATTCGAAAATCGTGTATTCGAAAAATTCAAATATGCGATTCGATTATCATGCATAAAATAGCTCGTCTTCCACATTTCTGCTGCGTTCGTATAGCTAAAAACGTTGCCGAGAGGAGCGATAAACATCGTAAGTACACGGAGGCACGATATCTGCCTGCGACGAGCGCCCCAATACGTATGATTTATTGCTGGTGCATCTCCGACGTGCAGCGCTGTTGGCGATCATGTAACCATACATTATCAATATTATGCGGCCGTAACGTGCCGCACTACCACTCGTTCACTATGCGGGACCACTTCTGAAGAAAGACAGTGATCCATGTGACTGGTGGCGGACTGTAGGCACCTTCAGATACCCCAGTCTGGCAATGCTTTGCCCCATGTACCTCCCTATACCAGCCACTTCTGTTCCAAGCGAGCGTGCCTTTTCAGTGGCGGGGGGGGGGGGGGGGGGGTTGTCAGAAGGGAGAGCCTGCTGCCTGATTATGTGGAGCAACTCATATTTCTTCATGATAACATCTAGTCATTACTTTCATTGTGCCGTGATATTTGCTTGCGTGGTGATGTGCATTGTGCTAGCCTGGACATTGTGTTCTGGAGATAGCAGTGTATGTTGTGTTGCCAGTCAGGCTGTTAATGTTTTTTTTTTTCAAATAGCTACATCTTAAATACAATATTGTTACTGTGGAGGCATTTTTCCTTTGATATTCGATTCGGTATTCGAAGGTGGATATTCGTATTCGATTCGTATTTGAACAATTTGATATTCGCACACCCCTAAATAGAATTGAATATATTATACTTTTTGAATAAGTCATGAATCTGAAACAACCGTTCTTAGAACGAATGTATACATATTGATGTTCACGTCCTCGTATTCATATGTTTTGTATTTATTTATTTATTTATTATACCCAAAGGTTTCAAAACGGGACATTACATGAGAAGTAATCCCAGAAAGAAAGGTCGGTTAGGACGGTGTCAGATAGAAGTGTATTCGATATTTTTTTTCTTTTTTTGAAGTATACTGCAAGCCCTGAACGGCCCGTGTGAGTGGGTACAGGAGTACATGAAAATATATACATTGCCGAAAATTCATGTTGAAAATTTAGGTTTCGCCCGTACTCATAGCTTTGCGGTAAAAGAAGGTCGATACGTATTAGAATGGGCGCATGCTATAGGTACACAGCATTTGTAGGCACTGGAATGATGACCTGTTTTCCTTTGGTCAGTGAATGAAGGCAACTAAACAAAAAATTTAAAAATTGGAGCCCCCTCACGGCAGGAGTTGAGTGAGGGAAGCAACTGGAGGGAATAAGTATACGTATACATAAAGGTGATCGCCACTGCGAATGAGGGGAACGCGTGGTAATGTAGCACAAGTTTACTAGCCACTGATTCGATGTATCGAGGAATCGTCATAGACTGAATCCTTTACGAAGTCCCACAGGAACTCCTAATCTTGTGTAGTGTTCCAAGTAAAAGTTTTCTAGACTACTGCATCTCCCTCGTGATTTAAGCTCTCCGAAATGGGTAGGAGCCGAATATTGCATGCATCAGAATATTCCACCAAAAACCACGCTTCCAAAGCCGAATAGCTGAGGGACACCGACATCCTCGCTTTCCAGCACACCGCCCAGTTGTTGACATCGGTACAGAAGACGAGCCAGGGCTTTAACAGAACATTGGTAGCTGCTCGTCCTTGTATTACCGTTGTGTGGAAGGCCCCCAATAATGAAGTGGACAGGAGTCGGAAGTCAGACAGCAGTCTTTAATAGCGAGTAAGCCCTCGGCAGTTGTCGCAGTACAAACAGTCATATGGAACATGCGGCACACTAACACTAGCGATCCAGTTCTGCATAAACAAGCACTTACGGGGACAATCAGCACTTTGAGTATTATGGCATGAAATTTCACTCATGGTGTGCTTGTGGATAAAATGGTAAGTCTAAGATTCGAGTAGCAACAAGAAAATGAAGTTAGGGACACATGTCGAAACGCAGCATTGGCGGTCGAAACACAGCCCTGGCCTTCGGGCGCCCACAGGACGGAAGTCTGTTGGCCGGATGGCGTCAACGGAGACAAACGGGCACCTGCCTGAAGACCGCTGCAATAAAAGCTGAAGCGTACTGAACAGCAGTATAGTAAATGGCGTTTGTTACGGTAGTCGCGAGAACACCTTAAACATGGACAAACCACGCAGAAAATGTAACGGTCGTCGAGCACAAGCAAACAGCCTTGTCTTAGATGAAAAACATCTTGTCTCTACAGTCTCCCACGACATTGATGGGATTTGTATCGACTTGTTCAGTGGCCTTCACGTAGCAGCTTGCACGAGCTGCGGCAAGGTGCGCGTAATAGACGGGCGCTGGGATAGACACCGCCGTAACGCAGCGTGCGTACATATGACACAGGCTGAACGTGATCTTCTGTAGAGTTTCCGGTTCGAAGCCGTTCTCGTCGTAGATCACGCGGTAGTGGGCGGGCCGAGCTGTGCCTCTTATGGGAGTGTGAGAGCACATGAAAAACTCGCGCTTCGCATGTTGGTCCTATCGACGACCGTCCCTGGAGGTACGTTGGTCCCATTTTTGCGACAGAAGCGGGTTCTGTGCCGCTTCTGAACAGTCACAAATGTTATTCGTGGGTTACATTGTAGCACCTCTGTGCAAGCGCTTCGCAAGTTTTGTAGCTCTATTTTGTACACTTCACTGAATTCTCCCTCGCTCACGCCGTCGCGATAGAAAAGAATGTGTTCCGGATTTTTTTCCCTGTATTGACGAAGTTCTTTGGCCATGCTCTCAATGTTGGAAATGATTTCTACGCGTGTACTGCCGTCGGTCCTCGCCTGGGGGCGCATTACAGCGACATAGCGAGAAGCGCGGCCATCAATGCTGGCGACGACGGCCGCCGTGGATGGACTCCGGTCATTCGGGCCGTGGTGACTGACGTCAGCACCCATGACCAGGGCATCCTCGCAGTTAAGTCCGTCGATTGTCAGTGGTATAGCTTTGTCAACTAATCCAAGCTTTGCTTTTATCTTGCGTATTAAATTGCCACCGATCGAACCGTCAATAAATTTGCTCTTATTAACAGCGACACACTGAGTGATCAGCCCAAGTTCTCTTTCGGCATCGTTTTTGAGCTTGTTGTAGTAGACAGATTTTTTGCCGTCAAGAATGATAACAAATTCCACCGGTTTCAGCTTCTTGAAGATAGTCACCAAGTCCGGTTTGTTGTTCTGCATATCAATATGGGGGTTAATATCCAGTGTAATGCCCTGACTGATTCCTTGAGCGATGAGATTCTGCTTCAATTTAGTGACGTCAGGTACAGTGTTGTACTTGTGCATGCTCACGATCGCCCATGGCACGATTTTCATGGCAGACTTCAAATCCTCCACAGTAACTTTAGGAAACACTTTTGCATTGCACTCGACGGGAGATGTTGAGATTCTAGGTGAATTTTCACCTAGATCTCAACATCTCCCGTCGAGTGCAATGCAAAAGTGTTTCCTAAAGTTACTGTGGAGGATTTGAAGTCTGCCATGAAAATCGTGCCATGGGCGATCGTGAGCATGCACAAGTACAACACTGTACCTGACGTCACTAAATTGAAGCAGAATCTCATCGCTCAAGGAATCAGTCAGGGCATTACACTGGATATTAACCCCCATATTGATATGCAGAACAACAAACCGGACTTGGTGACTATCTTCAAGAAGCTGAAACCGGTGGAATTTGTTATCATTCTTGACGGCAAAAAATCTGTCTACTACAACAAGCTCAAAAACGATGCCGAAAGAGAACTTTGGCTGATCACTCAGTGTGTCGCTGTTAATAAGAGCAAATTTAGTGACGGTTCGATCGGTGGCAAAAAATTCACGAATATCCTCTCGCCGCACTGCCAGTTCTCGCGCTACTCCTTTGGCGCGCTCAAACCTCTCGGACGGCGTCACCGGTTTACCGGACTGACTGTTCGCCCCGCTGTCCTAACGGGACGAAGCACATCTCAAGAGGATAGCAACACTTGCCTTTCTTGCTTTCGATACGCGGGGTAGACTGGGATGGTCAAGCTTTTTGTACGTCTCTTCGAAGTATTTCGCCACTGTCTGAGCTTCGGTAACCGCGATTTCGTCCGCGCCTTTCTTTGCGTTTGTTTTATTTTCCGAGAGCGGGTATAACGGAGATGCTTCACGCACACTTTGAAGCCATGCAGTCTTGTGTTAAGGTCTTTGATTTCCGTTTCCTCAAGTTGCGGATGTTTCCCAAGTTGACGTCCCAGCAGAGCTTCGATGTAATTTAGAAGTGGGCCAGCTTCGTAGAAAGAATTATCGTGTCCGTGTTTACGAACATTTCAGACTGTCCCGAGAGGACGCTGGTCAGAATGCTGCGGTAAGTTGCTTCACCGGGCTTTTCAGCGTCGTCTGTTTTTGCCGGAGGGTCCCCTCTCTGCGGGTTGTAACGACCTCAAACGGCGGGCGCGCGATATTGGGGCGTGGTTAGTTGCTTTTGAGGTGCAGGCTCCTTGGGTACTTTCCTCAGCAGGAGCCGGCCGAGGCAATCGCGTTCGTGCGAGAAGGCGCAGCGTATTGCTATGTCGAACGCTTGAGCCTGCTTTCTGTTGTAGTGCTGAGAATCGTAGCGCAGCCTATCCACCTGCTGGATTCGGACGTAAAATTCATCTATTATCTCAGATTTCTCTGCGAACACTGACGACTGGTTTCTTTTTCGAGTTCCAGCCGCTTAATCGAGTGCAAGTATTTGTATCCGTCGAAAATTGGGTTCTTCATATCCAACTTGCTGCTGGCGAACTCTGCGAGTATGCGTCTCTTGTCACGAGAGGCAAGGCGCTGCTTGGCATCAGTTTCCGATGGAGGATCCTCTGCGCCCCACCAAACGGTAACTTCGTAATGGTAAACGATAAGTTTTCTGTTTAGGTCCAATTTGAAGTGATTGGCTATGACAAGGAGTCGGGGTTGTCGAGGAGCTTGAAAGGTCAGTGGCAGAGGGAAGCGCTTGGGGATCCTTGGTCGAGGGATGAACTGGCACCTTCTCTCAGCATGCGAGATTCGCCTTGCGAAGATCCTGAAAAAATAAAAGAGGAAATAATAAAGAAACGTGTCTGTTTGGAAGTTTGTGGTGACATAAGAACACAATTGTCATGGGTCGTAGGTGTTACAGAAAGAGATACGGTCAGGGTACTTCCCAGTAGCAGTACATAGCTAAGTTAATGACAGGACAGGCAAGTTGAAAAAGCTATTGGCATACAGAAGGAAAGGCATTGTCATATTCACCACAAATTTGAGAACGAAGCAATGAACTAGTCATGTGAGCGCCGTGGAGATAATTCGCAGGATAATGCGGATACAAACTCCAACAACCTGTTGGCCACAAGCCGTACCTTGACTGGTGCCTGGACGATTGCGTTCCCCAACTCTTTCGTTATTCGAGTTCCACGAGCCACGACGAAAGTCGCGGCGAGATGATCCGATTGAACTTTAGTAGCTGCTGGCGGCGGATACCGATGATGCGGCAGGCGGCCACCCTGCAGTTGAATTAAACCATAAAAGTTATTCATAGCAAATGGAAGAAAGGATCTATTTCATCTTGGATGAATTATACCAACAGGCTTTCCTTGAATCTCGCAGCTTGTTCCTCTAGAAACACAGGGGTCGCTTCGTTTACACGGATGGTTCAGTTTCTTTTGCAAGCTCAGCAGGGACAGTGGTCAGTCTTGCGCATTCAGTCAACCCATCCCGACAGCTCTGGGAGGCGGCCCTGCTCGGCTGCCAAGACCATCCGGCCAACAAGCCGTGGTCCGGCGTGTCAGGACAGCAGCCACGACCAATGGAGTCCCCGACTAGGGACCTGGTATTGTAAGGGAGCTTACCCACCAGGGGCTGATGTCCCGAACAATCTCTCTAAACAACAGCTTTTAATAAATGTTCACCACCATCCCCATAAAATTCAAGACCTCGCATTTGACCTGATCGAAGTCGCAGAGCACTCCACCACCCGTGCTGCGCTAGAGCGTAGTTGAACCGTCACGGGCATGAGCAATCTTTTCTGACTCATTATGTCACCATGTGTCACGTCTGACAAATATGTCGGCATATCTTCATGGACAATTAGCCGCCGACATAAATCTGCTTGATCACCGTGCTATTGAGTAAAAACAGCATTGCGTGCCAGTGGATACCGGGCCATTGCGGTATCCACGGAAATAATCGTGCAGATGTAGGCCACCCGATCTGCTCATGATTGTCTACATTGAGCAGCTGCACAGTTATGCAGAACGGGTGCAGCTACGAGGCTTTGTTTGCACGCAGAGGAGCCGACAGTAGCACAGTGGAACTCGACGGAATTTGCCTACGCGGGTCTTCACAACTTATACCCGAATCTAAAACTCCGTCCTCCATCGGGAGTGACTAGAGCTGAGGAGGTGCTCCTGTGCTCCCCGTGGCTTGGGGTGGCCTCCATGAATACCTACTCATTTCTGATCGGAATGGCCAGCAGCCCGACATGTGACCCCTAGACTTTCGCCGACCTTCCTCGTCCTCGCTTCAGTGCGCCAAGAAAAGAACTTCCGAAAGTGTTAGATGAACTTTAAAATCGTCCATTGTCTGAAGAAAGGTTCTTAAGACACTGGCCGGGACCGTGTGGACTAGTTTATTCGGAATATACAGTAGCATCGTGCTTCATAATTTGTTAGACAGCCACAAGCCAATTTCCGTGGCAAACACGTGCTAGGCTAGTTGTATGCAGCTTCATCTTTTAGTGGACCGGAAGTGTATAGTGGGTATTGCCGATTTTCTGTGGCACACATTCCCGCTTGGGGCTGCTTGGCACATGATGATGATGATGATGGTGCTCCTTGGATGATTCGCACCTGCCGACTCGGGGGGATCGGCCGATAGGCTTTGCACATACCCGCTGGGCTTGTTATAATCAGCTTCTTCATTTTTAGTGGACCAGAGGTCGCTAGCGGGGCTTGTCCAATTTCTGTGGCACATAGCCGCTAGGATCTGCGTTACGCTCCGCAGTTATGCTCCGTTAACCTCGACCTTAAACGGCTCCGCTTTTAATAGATCCTAGATACAACAATACTTCTTTCTGGGCGGGTTGGTGCATAGTTAAGTGCAACGTAACAGCACAAATAAGAAAAAAAAAGAGTGTGTGTATCGACGATACCTCTGACACTTCTTTGTATTTCAGGGTTATTTATGTGACAATTTGTAGCAACATTTCTTCGTATGCTTTTTACAGGACACCGATGGCCGAAAGGGTTAAGTGGTTTTATTGGAAGCCGAAGAAGCTGCCCGGTAACAAGGGCTAGCAGCCACCTATAGCTGTAATTCAGTACCGAAAACAACAACAACGTGAATTGCGTGCGCGCATGCATTTGGTGTGTTTGCGAAGCGCAATACATTAAACGTTTAGAAAGCGAATGATAGGAGCGAATTTCGTCGAATGTGCATAATTTACTTTTTAAAGTACTTATCTTGCTTCGTATTGAGAAATAAATAACATAGTCATTTCTTTTTTCATATTCGCTGCTCAAACTATATACGATGGCAGAAACTTAATTTACGCATTCTGAAATGGGTATCTCAATGTCACGTGAGGTCATTTCGTTCGCTTTGTCTTTGCGGCATTCGCGTGAATAAAAAAAAAAACACGTGAGCGCAGCGACCTGCGTTTGCTTCTCATTAGAAAAAAACGACATCAGTTAGGGTGATGCATAAGAGTGTGAAGGCGACAGCCTTCTTGGACATGTCGTTGAACTGGCCCTTTTGAATTGGTAGAGGAGGAGATCTGCATTAGCACACCCGCGGCACACTGTAACGTGATCCGCGCCTAGATCCCATGGCCCTAAGCGCCAATCATTAGACAGCCTCATTTGGACGCGCACCCAAATGCAACTGTCTAAGTACGCAAGCATCTGAACGCCACATTCAGTATAGCGCGCGTAAGCAGAACTTCCGCCCAAGCGCACCATGCGAAACGCGACGCCCCTGCGTGCGCAACGTGTGTAGTACTACACGCGTATGTTGAAGCGATGGGGGGATTGCTCCCGAAATCTAGTGCTGGCTCAGGCCATTTCCAGCATGCTGGGGTGCAGCCACAACTAGAGTTGAGAATCTCTTTCAGGCGGCGCGGGGGCGCTCTGACCCGACACCGACCTGGACCACCTCGACCAACGACCTCGTTAACGCAGGTCTCCCATGACTGAGAAAGAGCGTTAGCGAAGTGCTAACGGTGGTCGATCACCAGTCCTGGTGACATATGAACATCCTTAGGGGATTATATACAAAATAAGTTCGTGCATAGCGTCGCTCAGTCGTTTCAAGACAAAACAAAAGTTGCTGTGAACAAGAATAGAAGCATGAGCCGATGAGAAATCGCCGACAAAAAAAAAAAATAAAAGCTGACAAGAATTCGTTATGCATTCGCCTAAGACGACTCGAAGGCGAAAGCCATCTTTTTCTTCTCAGTCAATGCACTCCCCCATCTCCCTCCGAAAGCTATCTATACCTAACGTGATTGTACATTGACTCCAGGGTCGGAGGCATTGCAAGTTTTTTACACCTTATCTGCTTTCACACATCCTCCGTGGTCGGCCCACCTTGGACGATGCGACGATGTTTTGTGATGACGTCATCATTTGACATCATCACCTGACATCGGCGTACTTGATGTATCGACATCATTTGACGTATTCGCGTGACGATGATTTCTTGCATCACTCGTGTCGACACCGACGGCAAATTTTCGCGTTTTTTGAGGCATTAAAAGTTACCCTGCAAGCACTCCGTTTATATTTGCATGGTTAACCAGTGAATCTGAAAGGTGTGGCCCCTCTGTTTATTACTGGGCTGTTGCAGACGACTCATTAAAGGGACCCTGCAACACTTTCAGCGTGGTTGGAAACAGCTGCGGATCGGTAGTCGAGACTCCTGAGAACACGCGTAGCAAACAGTATAGCGCGGCACCGGTCCTGGAATTTACGAAGTATTTTCCAAGTCAGCTAGAAATGGTTCCCTCTTCTCTCGGAAAACGATGTCATCAACCCAAGTGATCGCGTCATAACACCAATGTCCACGGCCGCTGGCTTATTTGAGCATGGTGAGCTGCCTAGTTACCACGGCCGCCGCGGAATGCCGCCACGTGTCTGTGCGCGTGATCTCACTGAACGTAAGCAGCGCGCTCGAAGGAAAAAAGAAAAGAAAGTGCTCAAATTCGTGACGACGCTGACGAAGGGACGTATCTTCTTGCCCCCTTGTCACCGCCCTCCCTGCGTAGCTTTCAGCGCTCTTGACAGTACGAAAGGAGAGAAAGCGCTTCAAGCGTGCGACAAATCCGCGTAACTCCGCTCGTACTGGATGGAGTATGACGGAATGTAGCAGTCGATCCGTGAGGCAGTAAGCTGTTTTATGAAGCAACTGGACGATTACTGAAAAAAAAAGCGTTTAAGGGCCCCTTTAAGAGTTATTTATATTGGGTACATGTGATATCGGAGCATAAACTTACTTAAAGGGATCGACAACCAATTTTTATGGTGCCTGTTTTTCTTTAGCGCAACGGACAGCTTACCGGTCAATGTATGGAATCACAGGATGGTAACGCGGAAAACAAACGGGAAGATTTATAATCGGAGTTTTTCGAGCTGCGCCAACTTTGAAGTCGTATAGACACAACACATGCTGCAAACAGTGGGAAGTGAGCGCGAGAGCAGTTCGTGTTTGCGCACGGCTGATTGCTGCGGCATGCGTGTACTCTGCGCGCATGCGGTGCGACTCGTTATGTTTCGCTAGTTGCGGCAAATGCAGCGCCACTTCTGTGCGTGCAACTTTTTACCTCTTAAGCAGTACAGAATAGAGCAGGGATAGATGACACTCAATTTCTGAGCACTAATTATGGTATGCATGAAAGCATCAGACTATAGGTAAAGCCAAGTGAACGACTATAATCCAACTTCAAAGCTCTTCCACTATAGGCTGCTCGACATATAGTTCTTTTTTTGCGAATTTAAAGGTGATTTAGAAAAAATTTGGCAGATCCCACGCGTTGTGGGAATCTGTTTCATGCGAAGCAGTCAGTGAGTACTTCTATGCTGTATTTTATGGCTTTGAGCCAAACGTTACGAGGTGGATCGATGTCTTTTTGTAAGTGTAGTAGCTGTGTGCACATCGTAGGCTTACCAGGCACGTCGACAATGCTGGCGTTTAAAGGGTAACTTATGGTGCGACGTAACGTCAGCCTTCACGTCAGAGTACATACGTCGGTATTATCGAAACTAAGTGCACTTTATGGTGGAATCATGCGAATATCATACGGAACTTTCGTTAATGTATTCCTGCGGGGTCTAGCAATGCTTCAATATAGCTTGCTGAATCATAGGAATACAAATGTAATGTTTATTAGACTGCTTTAAAGCGGAGCCAACACTGGTACCACCAATGTTAATTCGATATGACGCTTGTATCGTAGGAGTACATATGTATTGTAAAATTAGATAGCCAGCACCACAACTACAGTCGACGTTGCACCGACATTACGCCTGCATATAGGCTGTTTTTCCAAACCATTTTATAGACCTCGCGTTTCTCTGTGGTAGAGTACCTGATTGCCACGGAGAATACATGGGTTCGAGTCCTGCTGGGATTCAAATTTTTATTCTTTCCATTCGTCGAGTGAACGCTTCCGATGTCGGTTGTTCTTAACACTCTCACATTTAAATGACCAATGTCTGTTCTCGCCGTTCCTGGGTAGATATAAACTGTCAATCACCTGTGGCGCGTACCCGTACACCGCGGCCCGTGGTAAACGTGTATGTGCCACACGTGTATGAAGGAAAGGGTTTGACGACGTGCTCGACATGATTCTCACGTTATTCATGTCATGACCCGACCGTCATTTGTCAATTTTCTTACCCTCCCATGCCAAGTTCGGTCTACACCAAGTTACGGAGGCGATCATGAGGCGGCTGGATATAACTAGATAGATATTTAGATAATGCCAAAAGGGCCAAAGGTTCGCTAAGAAATGCTGCGCATTTAATATAAATTTTGCTCAGATCGCGAAAAGAATGGTTGAACCTGGCACTACAATTCACGGTCTTTTCCTCTCCCCAGGATCTAATCACGCGTTTTAGCCAGTTGTCGGTCCCTTAAGATAAGGGTCAGGTAACTGTCAGGATAAGTACGGTATTGTACGAAAAACTTTATTCAGGTCCTTCATGTCGCGCTAGTGCCCTAGGCCGATGCGGGCCTCTTCCACGCGTTGACCGAAAGGCCTAGCCGCCTGATCCCGGGCGCGATGGGCTGCCCATGTCAATTCTTCAAGTTCGAGGCTACGAAGAGCCGCGTCACAACGCTCTTTGCTGTTGTCCTTGTCGCTGCGTAACGCGGGGCACCCCTGGAGCATATCTTCTAAGTCCTCTACCATCGCGGGCAAGAGTATGAAGTCGCCCAGCCACGGTGGTCTAGTGGTTATGGCGCTCGACCGCTGACCCGAAGGTCGCGGGATCGAATCCCGGCCGTGGCGGCAGCATATTCGATGGAGGCAAATATGTTTGAGGCCCGTGTACGTTAAAGAACCCCAGGTGGTTGAAATTTCCGGAGCCTTCCACTACGGCGTCTCAATCATATTGAGGTTTTGGGACGTTAAACTCCAGATATTATTATAGAGTATCAAGCGAAGACTAGGTAATGAAAATCGACTGTTCATTGAATGATTGTGGCTTCTGTCATGGCGGAACCAGGTGGAGCAGACCTCAAGCCCACGCTTTCTACGTTGCCTCTAAGATCCGCTTCAGCAGTGCGACGAAGCACAAAGTTAACCCAAGGAATACACCAGAGCACACGAACGCAGATCTGCGAGTGCCACACCCAGGCACCAAGTCAAGGGATAAGGTCACCTCCAATTTCTTTTCTGTTTTATATCAACGTTCAACAAGCGAGACATATGTCGGGGACCCAAATACGGAGTCACAGGTGGTTTAACCCTTTCGGCCCTGGCGGTGTCAATCGACACCACCCCACAAAATTTTCCCGTAGCACCTTGAAAATAAAAACTAAAACTTCATTCTTGGGGGGGACACTTCTTCGGTGATCCCCACTACAATAGACACCAAAAGTGTGGCTTATTTACGGAGCTGGGAGCCACAAGCAAGAAGAAGCTTGACTGACGTCATGGGTGACGCCATTTTCGGGGCGAAGTACCGAAGCTGTTTCAATGACTGAGACTGCCAAATATAACGTTGGTTCAGATTTTGTATACTCTGGCCAGCAGCAGGAATAAAGAAGGCATTTTTCTCATTTCACAACCACAGCGCCCTGATGACCTAATTTAACGCCATGTGTGTGTATTCATAAATACTTCCACCACTGGCAGAATTTTTCGTTTGTGGTTTGAGGTCCTAACTATTGGGAAAACACGCACAAAAAAGTTCTCCGACCAAAATGAAAAAATTCAGGGCTGAAAGGGTCAACTCGATAGACAGAAACATTCCTCTGTCACCTCCGTTCATTTTCATCAACAGAGCTACAGTTGCGGTTGAGCTAAAGTTGACGAGAGCATCTATGGGGTGTGTTTGCGGAGCGTATTGAGTCTTTTTTTTAAAGCGCCAGTAAGCATTTCACTCGTGTGTGTCCGCTGTGCGTCTTCAATTGCGCAGTTTTTACTTGCACTAAAAGAAAGTCTGGAGGCTGGTAACAATACTTCCACGTACATCTCTGCCCTCATCAGTTTAACGTTACACAGACTAGACCAACAAGAAGTAATCAGCACGGTAACCGCTCCTATATACCATTAAAGGGGCCCTGAATCCAAATTTCACCCGCGTAGTTTTACGTTGCAACGCGTTCCTTGTAGCGTCCTGAGATGAATGCAAAAACAATTTCAGAGATAGACGTGCTCGCGAAGTTATTGAACTTACAGACTAAAAATAGAAGCATATACGACAGAAGTTGGCCTACTCTTTCGCATTTCACTCACCCAGTCAGGGTGAGTGACATACGCGTAGGCTGGTTCTCGCTGCCTCAGATCAAAACGCGGCTTACATTTTGCCGAACCGGAACCCTACAGCAGATGCTGGCCTTCCTGCGGCAAGCGGGCGCCACACTCTCTGACGGATTTGCTTTCGCACAATTTACCAGACAGCTTTCTGTTGACAAATGAGAGGTCAGAACGGGTCAGAAACGATGCGCTGATCGCGAGCTCTCACGAAGAAGCGACGCGCTATGCGTCGTTACGTGCGAGAGGACACGCCGATAACCCCCGTATTCTCAACCAAGTCTAGACTCAATTTCACCCTTAACTTGACCGAGCTGAGCACAGCGCCGCCGCTCGACTGAATATGAGTCAGCTAACCCAGCGGTTCTCAGGAAACGATGTCCACTATCGCTCCCCCTCTGGGAACATTTATGCCTAAATTGGATATGCCATCGACATTATCAAGTCAAGGTGGAGCGCCGAGTAAAGGGACGTTTTAGAATACGGGGGTAACCCCCGTATTCTCAAACAAGCCTCGTCTCGAATATTGTCCTTCACTTTACCGAACTGAGCACAGCGCCGCGGCTCGACTGAAAATGACGCTGCGCTTCTCAAGAATCGCTGCAGATTATCGCTGATATGCAGTTAATTCTTTTGCCTAGAGACTGCGATTCCAGCGATTAGTCAAGGCGGAGCGACGAGGGCCGCGCAGTCGAGGGCCGCGCAGGAACACCGAATGGAACGCACAAACACTCAAGTTTACTGAGCAGTATAACGCTGGCAGGTGAAAACTATAACAGCAGTAGTTCACAGTGCACGGAAATTCTGTGTATTGCCATAGAGGAAGGGGTGGTTTTGCCTCGATGCAGAAATGCAAACTACGGTGCATTGATGAAGGCTGCCCCTTGCGTAGACCGCTCCACAGCGCTACAGTGGCATTGAGCATGCACAGAAATTGCAATTGATGCATGAACTGGTATCTCATTTCGCAGCTTTAACAAGTATTCAACATATTATAATTTCTAAATGCCTCACAATCAGTGCATCGTAAGCGTGCCCAATATATTTTTTATTTTCAACCAATAAAAAATGAACAGTTTCAGCTGATAGCTCACTTCCGGCAGCAGAAATCGTTGATATGAGACGCTGCAGTCGGCGTGGAAACCCACTTTGAAAATAAATCAACCTATGAAACGCGTTGCTCTTGCCGATTTCACTGGTGCCACGGCAGTCAAGATCCATAGCAAGCAAACGGCCGACAAAAACATGTAATTTGGGGTGCACGGCCCCTCAAACCGTTATATTAGTGAGGGCCTTAGGAAGCTGCGGTTTGGTGGAAGGTGGTGATGAAATTTAAAGGTCCATCGGATGGTTACAATAGTATAATTTGAGCTCGCTATTGAGAGAAGTGGCTTGAGGGTGGATATCTCATTAGTAACCATCATTTATGTTTATTAAGAATGAACGAAGAAAGGTGAATTTTTTAAGACGGGCTTGTTTTGTTAGGCACAACCAAATGAATCCAACACGCAATTGAACCAAGGAGAGCTTAGGGGACATAAAAAATATACTATAACAATTATGGCATAATTGAAAGGGAAATAAAAGTCAGTTTCTCCGCAAGGGTGAAGCAATGAATGCGATAGCAAGAAACTAATGCTATACGAAGTGAGGCTCGCCAATGGATACTCTCAGTTTGAACAGCGCTCCTGTTGCAAAGGCGGCCGAAGCAGCGAAAGAAACTAGCGTGCTTCAAGTGTCGCGCTCATCTTCTGCTTGTTCGTTTAGCGGCGTCCCTTGAGCTCGAGTGACTTTCGTACGCTCCGTAACATGAGCGCGCACATCACGGTGAAAGCTTGAAACACCCCTCTTCCCCTCACCACGAGAAAACTGCGGGAGCAGACAGCGGAAGGGCAAGGTTCTCCCT
Source organism: Rhipicephalus sanguineus (assembly GCF_013339695.2). Lineage (NCBI taxonomy): Eukaryota > Metazoa > Arthropoda > Arachnida > Ixodida > Ixodidae > Rhipicephalus > Rhipicephalus sanguineus. Next base: position 146,659,195 of record NC_051181.1, on the reverse strand, counting down.
GCGCAAATAGAAGAAGCGAGCGAGCTCGCCGACGACATTTAAATGCGCCTGTCGCGCTCCTAGCGCCATCTCGCTGGTAATGAAGAAACGCTTATAAGCACCTGCTGTGTCCGAGTCCGTCCAGCGGTAAAAGGTGTGTATATAACGCTCGCCGTTAGCTACGTGGAGGATCTGCGTTTCGTGGCGTAGTGGATAGCGCCACTCGCTGCGGAGCAAGAGGTCCTTGGTTCGATTCCGCGCTTCGGAAGCATTTCTTCTGAATTATTTTTCTTTGGGGCTTTTATATATATATGTACTTATACGGTGCATGACGGCGACGGCAAAATCCAGCCGAGACTGTCCATATAATTACTATCGCAATAAGAATAATTGGCCGAGGTTTTACTCTTACAAAACAGGTTATCACAAGCGAAAGGCGTGCTTGCCACTGTGTTAACCTACCACATTGTACGATTTATTAATTTTAAATTGAGACTTGATGGCAACAATTAAGGTATATGATTCCCATAGGGGACCGTACGCAATAACTACCGACAGCTATAGCTTCCGAGGTACGATGCACCAGGTAAATGTGCAATGGCCTTGCTAACCGATTTTGAAAGATTACCCATGAGAGCGTTGTTGTGCCTTTGTGTTTGCATATATGAAAAATTATAGAAGTTAAGATTGCTTCTATCTTGTGATTTCTAGGTAGCCAATTAAGACTATATACCAAACATCTTTATAATCTTGAAAGTAAAGAAGGGGAGGCGCAAAATAAAACAGGGTCACAAAAAGGAGACCGACAACACAAGCGCACACTCGCAACTGGAAGTTTATTGACGAGGCAACACACATAAAGCTAACAAGTTGTGCGCGTGGTGCAGGTTCTCTCGCCTAAAGAAATGGAATGACTTTCCACATCTGATTTGTGAGAGCACATGTGTCACGACGAAAAAGGGGGAAAGCAAAAAAAGCAAAAACTTTTTTCATAACCCACATGTCAGAACATGTAAGTGCGTAAACCGCATTTGGCACCATGTCTATCAGTAATTTTCTCACTCTGAAAGGGAGACAACCGCTAAATGGGCGGACCCCACAGCATGTGAGAACGTGTTTCATGCAACGCAATCTGCGAGTAAGTGTGAATGCTGCATTTTCCTTTAGGCTTGAGCCAAGCGTTACGAGGTGGATCGACGTGTTTTTGTAAGTGTAGTAGTGTGCACTTCGTTGTCTTACCAGGAACGTCGACTACACTGGCGTTTAAAGGGTAACTTATGATCTGACGTAACGTCAGAACTTACGTTAGAGCACATATGTCAGTATTATCGAAAGAATGTCACAGCTTCGCCGCAATGGCGAAGCAATGAATGCGATAGCAACAAATTTGAATCTAACGCAAAGAACGGAAATCAGCTCGAAATTGCCAGCGCGTCGCTCGAGCCCAAAGGACGCACGAAAAGAACGCACACAGGACGAGCGCGAACTATCAAACGTCACAGCTCGATACTTGAAGCGCACTGCTGAAACAAAGCAGGTCGCACGAAACGTACGAACAGCGCGCTCCTTTCGCAAACGCGGCCGCTGCAGCGAGCGAAAGACCTTCGTTTATACCTTCGTGCCTTTGTTGCGCTCCTCGCGCGATCTCGCTGGCAATGAAGAAACGCTTATAAGCGCCTGCCGTCTCCGAGTCCGGCCAACGGTAAAGGGTGTGTATATAACGCTCGCCGTTAGCTACCTAGAGGATCGGCGTTTCCTGGCGTAGTGGCTAGCGCCACAGGCTGCGGAGCGCGAGGTCCCTGGTTCGATTCCGCGCTTCGGAAGCATTTTTCTAAATTATTTTTCTTTGGGACTTACATATATATATATATATATATATATATATATATATATATATATATATACTTATACGGTGAATGACTGCGACAGACAAAAACCAGCCGAGACTCTCCATATAATTGCTATACGGTGCGATGATGTAAATATAAGTAACTTTCTTTAGCGTATTCCTCCGGGGTAGAGTAACGCTTGAATATAGCTTGCCGAATCGTAGGGATACAAATGTAATGTTTATTAGACTGCTATAAAAGCGGAGCCAGCACTGGAAACAATTGGCTACGTTAACCTTAGAATTACACTTAGAATGAACGACGGTTTACCGGATGCAGTCACGACGCGTCGCAAACGCTCTCACCCTCACTGCCAGCAGCCACGCCCTCTGTGTAGCGCGTTTTAGTCGCCGAGCGTAGGTCGCCTCGATGGCAGCGTTCCTACGTTCTGGGTGGTGACAACGTCTACAATTTGACCCAATATGGCAACATCACGCAACAGACAGCTTCTGACATCGAGGCGCCCTAGCAGACAACCTTGCGGAAATATTGCGCTATGTCACGTGAACATTTTGACGAAGTAAAAATGCAACCACACTAAAGATAAAAAATCTCACCACCATACACTAGTGTTTTACTGCAGCGTGTTTGCCCCCTCTACCGTGTGCGTTAGGTTATGTCGAGATGTAACAAAACGTCTAAATGCGGTTTCCATTCTCGAAACAGTCAACTGAGTAATAACCAGACCACCCTGCAGTGCGCGAGAGGTCTGACCATTCCGGTCTGCAAATGCCCGGGCTTTCGACACAGCGATAACTGACGCAAAAGACGCTCAGGGCGTAGGCATGCGCAGATGTTGGGCAGAGGGGGGCACGTGCTCTAAGGGGTCGCCAAGGGTGCCCCATGCCTTTACTCCGTCAGGTAATACCTGGGGTCTTACGCGCCAAAACCACGATGCGATTATGCACTCTTAGAAAAAAAAGGTCGGCATATTCACTGACTAAATGCTAACAGTTTACTTGTCACAAAAAGCACTAGCCTCTTAGTGAAGGTAGTGAAATTTGCTGCCTAGTTAGTCAATAGTGCTGACTCGAATGGTTAGTCCATTCCGAAGTTCTTAGTAACTGCGCTAGCAACTTAGTGACCGTATTGAGACTACAATAAGCCAATTAGAGGTTTACGCCTATTAGTTTATATGTGTGTGTGCATTTCCACGTCAAGATTCTACTACAAGTATCTATAGGATATAAAAACGAAGTGGCATTGTCCTCGTACATTAACTAATGACCGCTAATTACTTGATGTATTTACCATGGTAAGTACGCATCACAGCAACATACATAGAGGCATGAATGGATTACAAATCAAACGAGAACACACGCTAACGTACACAGAATAGCAAGACTTACGTAGTCGATATCTACTCTAGCAGCAGCTTGAAGGCCATTTATACTCCTAGTATGAGATAGCATACCGTTTCCTGGTTAGCAGCCATAGAATTTAAAAGAATAACTAATGTTTTCTACAAATAATCGTGTGCCCTTCTATTTGGTTGTATGTGTGCCATCACGTAGCACGACACTTATTCCAAGGGAATTAATAAAATTAGTTTGAATTTTCTAAAGACTCACGATTACGGCAAAATATACTGCGGCATCTACGAAAGATCTGGCAACGTGGGTGTCATAGTAATTAGTTAAAAACACCAAGAAAGCTTCCCTGGTTAGTGACGGCAAAAGTTACTAGCTTCACTAGCTGATGGCTAGTAAAGGCATGCTGCGAAGGTAGTAAAATACGCTCAAAACTAGTAAAAGCATGCGTTTACTAACTGTTTACTAACTTCTTTTTCTAAGAGTGTGAGGCCCGGAAATTTCGACCATCTGGCTTTTCTCAGCTTTACGCCCAAAAAGCCGGGCAACAAAGGCGGGCTGTTGCGAGAATTGCGAGAAGCACGGCACCGCTAAACGTTCATTTCTGCTTCAATTGCGAAGCCTGTTGCGGGGTCGAGATTCCCCGGTGAAACATTTCTCCGCTTAATGAAGAACCATGCGCTCGCCTATTCACCAGCCGGATCATCCAGCCAAATGCCTCCTATGACAACATCTCTGGTTGGAACGTCTCTATTAAAACTCTATGCCTATTAACACTAAAGGCAAACGCGCGAAACCAGCTTGAGAACGCGGAACAAGAAGCGGTGACAATCGTGGAAGTTTCCAACGCTAACAGCGCGTAAAGCCTGACTGGAAAGGAACGTTGTACGCAGAAGTGACACGGGCACACATTCGCATGAGAACAGTCACTAACGTTCGCAAGCGAGACACCTGCCCTTGAACATACACGCTTCAGTAACAGAATAATTGCGGTTGAAAGAGCTCGCACAATAACGTTTGCTCGACGGCCTACCAGACAACGCCTAACCAGTGTTGTACGGAACGGCGTTCCAAGGAACGACGTTCCAGGAACTAGTTCCTTTTTGGAGGAACGGAGGAACGCCACCGTTCCATTGAGGATCGGTGGAACTGTAATGGTAACTCGTTACGTTTACACAGGAACGGCAGAGGGAACGGCGTTCCTTCTGCAAACGTTCCTCGGCATTGAACAGGCGCCCGCACACAGCACATCATGCAGAACAGGGTGGAATGGCGACCGCGTGAGGCGCAAGAATCTACCGCTCGCCTGTCATTTGCCTACGCTGCATCGTCGTTTTTCAATTTAAGGCGCCCGCCGGGAGCGCAGAGAAGCGCGCGATGTCAAGACCGACCACGCGGGGGAGGAACAGCTGATTTTTTTTCTTTTTGTCTGAGCCAGTCTGACAGCAATCACGGGCCGTTCTGGAGTGTAGACACACCTTGGAGAACTTTTACTTGACATTCGAGAATCATCGAACCCCATTGTATGAACTTCAATAACATTTGCTGGCAGGCTAGTTGGTGATGCATAGTTCATGGGTAAAATACAGCACAAACCAGACGATTAACACAAGGAAGACACGGGACAGAGTGCTTCCTTGTGTTAATCGTCTGGTTTGTGCTGTATTTTACCCATGAACCCATTGTATGGCTGCCGCCAGGAAAGGGCACGCAATTTTTTTACCTTGGTGACTTTTTGTTCGGCCAACTGGAAAGTAGTTCACAAAGGTTGCAAATTAGGCCTGTTGGTTTGCCATTAGTGGGTATAGCGTTGCGCACAAAGGACACAGACCTGTGCGCCCTGTGTGATACGTCGTCTGTTTATGCGAAACGTTATACCCACTAATCGAAAGTAGCTTTTGTGTGTGAGTGTGTGTGCGTGCGTGTGCGTGTGGTGTGTGTGTGTGTGTGTGTGTGTGTGTGTGTGTGTGTGTGTGTGTGTGTGTGTGTGTAGTGTGGTGTGTGTGGTGTGTGTGTGTGTAGAGAGAGAGAGAGATGGGGGCTGCGTATTCGGGCGGTTCTGCTGCGCATCCCCGTGGCCTGCCTTGTCTGCCTAGGGAAAAGGCCGCAGAAAATAAGTGAAGCACCGACGTGCTAACTGCTAACCACCAAAATCCCGCGCGGTGGCCTCCCACTGCGCATGAATGGTCTTCTGCCGCAACGTAGCGGTGGCGAAGTTACACTTGGTTCTGAACTTTAGGGAGCCTACATGAACGACCGTTTACTACCCCTTGGCAGTGAGCGCCTCGCACGTGCAGCGTACTCTTCCGACGTTTTAGTGGTTTTATCTTCGGGCGCTGCCGACTGCGAAGCTTCGGACCAGTTCCTGGGAATGTTTCTCTCGTCGCGTGGTCTTTAGTGGCTGGCTCGGTCCTTCCTTTAGTATCTCGTGCATGCCGCCGCCAGCTATCCCCAAACCTTTTTGACACTCGCTTGCGTAAATAGCGGGGGAAGAGGACCGCGGCGCCTGTCCGGTGCCTTCGATGGTTTCGTTTGGGCAGGCATCCCTTCAACATGCGAGTTATCTCCGCGGCTATCGGTCTATAACGTTGATTATACTTCAGTTCGACAGCCGCCGCACCGATAACGACTGTCATGCAATAAACGATACGCGTACATCCATTCCTGTTGCGCCCGCTGAGCCTGCCCTCGCCCCTACGACCACTGTTGACTTGTCCCTATTTGTGTACAACACGGCAGTACCCTCAAGCACTTGATGGAACGGCTCTTCAACACTGCCAACGAAGTGCTGTCGAGAAAATAGGTTCCTCAGTCGGATACCAACATCGAGACGCGACTCTAACAAGGGACTTTACTAAGCTGCCAATATGTATCCTGGACATTATTTTCTACTCCGACTGCGATATTGAATCAGCATTCATTAAACGCATATGTATAGTTATTTTCGGTAGTGGTTTCCTGACAAGAAACATGTTTATATTGGTGCTTGTGTGGGAATTTCTATTTGAATATCTGAAGCGCAGTATTCTGACAGCGCATTTGAAGACTGTCGTGGAAAGTGCCCCATGTGTTGCACTTGTAATATATGAGCACAAAAGTTGCAGTTAGACATGTCTGTAGTATGACCGGCGGTCTCTAATAAAATTCGTCTAGGAGCGTTTCTTTGGCTTCATTTTATCTACATATGTAGCTCAACGTTGCCTTTGAATTACTCACTTCATTTCGCCTGAGGGTTATCCGGCACTGTATTTTGATTAAAAATTCAAATGTAACGTTAAAGTAACGACACGTTCCAATTCTCGAAATGTAACTGGAACGAGTTCCTTTCGTATTGAGGGAACTTGTAACGGGAACTCGTTCCAAGATTGGGAAGGAACGAGGAACGAGCTTTCGTTCCTGTATTAGAGGAACGTGTACAACACTGCGCCTAACGGAATGACCAATAAATTTAAAGAAAAAAAAAACCTAACATGCTGCTCTGCTCGAGCTAGGGCTCCCGTTGACACGCCCCAGTGGGGCGTAGAAAGCTAAAAAATTTGCTCACAAGGCTTGCAAAAATTTCGGCTTACTTGTGAGGGCCGCTGGCGGTGAATCAATCCTTGCGCTCCGTCTTCGCGCTGCCTTGGCAGCTCACTGCTAGACTGACGAAACTCGCTCAGCAAGACACCTCGGTTATCGAACCACGTGACCAAACTGTTCATTAGTGCGCATGCCCACAAAAATACTGGTTTAGGCGAGGCGTGTTTCATCGATCTGATCATTTCTTCGTATCCAAACCACTTCGTGGCTGATATCGGTCGACCTTGGCTGATATCACGTGAGGCCGCGGCTTTATACGAGCTGATGACATAGGGAAATAAGAATAACAAAAAAACATTGAAGAAAACCTTTGAGAATACGCCCCCAAGTGTCGTTTGATAGGCATGCGTGTTGTTCGAGAGAAGAATGGTGAGAAGGATACGCATACGACACGAGAGTTATTGTACACTATTATTACCCCGTTTGATGCCGGTGCCGAGGGAGAAGCGATAACTGGCGCATGCGCACTTGTTCTCGAGTGGTCCAGCACCCGCGCGACGTACGGCAAGTACCTTTTTGTCGCGACGTCAGAAGCATTAACGGCGTTCAGGCAAGTAGGGGAGGGTTCGCTCGCTTGGACCTTCGACCATGTTCAGTAACACGCTGAGGGCTGTTGGCACATTACAAAAATGCAAACCGCGATGCGCAGGTCTCTGAGATCTTTGTGTGGCTGTATGCACCGGGTCGTTCCATCTTCATTCTTTCTCATCGGAAATGTTCCCAGCCACGCGGTCGTTGATTACGAATGTTACATAAGGGGGAAGACCGTCCTTCAATGTCAGTGAAAGCCGACTAAGGCATCGATAAGTAATGTATGGTTCATCACCATGAAGTGGCCCGAAGCGTAGTGCAGCCGTAAGCAAGGACACAAGAAAAAACGATGAACACATACCGCTTGCGACTCCTTTTCTTTTCCTCTTGCGTGTTGCTGTGCTGTGTTCCAAGGCATTGCATGGTAAGAACGATAGCTTCGCTTAAAGCACTTAACAAAGTACTTGCATGAGATGCGCGCATTCGTTTATATAAGTTGGATAAATTGTTTGGTATTAAAATTAAAGCCTGGGGTTTTAAGTGCCAGAACTACCATCTGATTGTGGGACATACCGAAGTAGAGGACTCCGGAATAATTTTGACCACTTAGTTTTATATGATATAAATGGTGTTTTTGCATTTCGGCCCCCAACGAAATGCGGCCGGGGAATCTGGAGGCTGTTTGAGCTGTGACGTAATGCCGTACCGCTTACGATACGGTATGACCGTCCCGTGTCAGTTGTACCACGACCCGAGAACGTTTCTGGCAGCCCGAGTTATTAGATGTGCACAGCAACTTGATACGATGATCTTATTCGCCAATGCAGGTCTTGTATAGATTAACACAGCGACGTGCCACGAAGGTACGGTATTTCCGTACTTGCCGTAAGGTAAATCAGCACTGCTACAAAACCATAATGACTCCCGTCCTCGACATCAGCATGCATGACAACGCCTTAGTGGCTAAGCAACCACGGCTGGTAAAATGGACACACGCACGCACGCACGCACCTGAAAGAACAACAGTGGAGGCAGAAAGTGTGGTAGTATCGTTAAAAATGATTCATTTTTAAACGTGCAAGGCCGCCTGAAGCTAGAAATGCTAAATTTAGGTAGTCACTGTCCATCGTTCCCACCGTGGTAGGATAGCTTTTTACGTTCGACTCCCGTAGAAACTAGTGCGGAAAATTCTCTTCATAAAAAATATTGTATTGCGACTCAAGAGCCCGGGCACTGCGAGAGAGCGCCGATTTGCCACGGTACCGTTTTCGGAGGCCTCACGAATGAGCGCTGCTTTGGTTTGGTGCTTGCCTCACAGATGGCGGGAACTGCTCTCTTTCAAACGGGGAGCCTTGAGGCGAAGCCCGGTAAACGGCGCCGCTGCCGCCGATGTAACCTATTCATGCTTTCAGCATTCTTTGGGAAATAAACGAGATTTACGGCGTCTGTCTAACTGTTCTTGAGGTCCAATCATGAAGACAGTGCAGCCTAAAACGGTTAAATAAATTGTGCGTTTGCACCGATAAAGGGGAGAATACTCGCGTTCTTTTAACGCAAGGACCAAGGAGGTTTAAAAAAAATGCAGTGGCTTAGCTCGGCTATGCCAGGATATACGTAGCGTTAGCAAAGGTTCAGCTGATTATTCTGAGCTTTCCAGATTGTCTAGGATTAGCTTGATTGTCATGCTTACTGCTGCTCCAATGACACACATTCGGCGACATCGTTAAGAACCGGTAGACCTGGCGGCATGGCCGGGTAACGATACCCATCGGTAACGCTAAAGAGCGGAATGTTCTGCTTAACGAGAAAGTTCTTGCACGTTGTACAAACCCGCGCCACGGTTTCACCCCACTCAGGCGCTGCCACTAAACTCAACGTTTCACGCATGGCACTACTTAGCGGCGTCAAGTCTTTCATGTGCCATAGTCTTTCACACACGTCGCACACGTATCCAAACGGAGTGTTTACGAAGTCCGTGTCGAAGGTCCGAGTCGCACTGGCGCTTTCGCTAAGTTTCACGGTATAGGCAGTCAATCGGCGAGCGTTGACATCATCGACGGCGTCTTGTTGTTGCTGCTGCAGAGGTGATCGGGCACGTCGCTCAGCATCCTGGCGATGCCGCTTTGCTAGACGTTCCTCCCTTTCCTCCAGTGTCTCCGCAGCACGTTTCGCCTTCCTCTGTTCATTCTTCGTACGCTGAACCGCTAATATCCAGGCAACTACTTCGGGATCCGATGACATAAGCTTCTCGGCTCTTCTGCGCCGTTGAGCAGCATTTGCGCTCTCTTTCTCCATGGCGTTATCCACCTGCCAGGGGCGTAGCCAAGGGGGGGGGGGGGGTTAGAGGGGTTCAAACCCCCCCCCCCCCGAAATTTTTCAGTTTTGCTTGCGTATATATGCACGCACACATACAAACGCACGCACGAACATACATAAAGTATGGTTGAACCCCCCCCCCCCCCCCCGAAAAAAATTTCTGGCTACGACCCTGCACCTGCAAACGCCAGTCAGAGGCGCTATCAAGCGGCACCAGCGCATTGTCAGACGGCGACTGCACAGCGAAGGCGAATAGCTGCGCGCGCCATGGCTACGACGTCACCCCTCGCGAATGCGCAGAGAAGCAGCGGCGAGTCGCACGCGCCGGCGCCAGTCTGTCTGCCCGGCCGACGCCACTCCTCTCGCTCTCCGCCAGCAGCAGCGGAAGCGGCTGAGAGCGCGTGAGATGCCGGCTCCACACTCATCCTCGCGCATGCGCAGCACGGCTCATGATGACCCACGCGAAACTGGCTCCGGCTAGGCAAGTGTAGCCAGTGTTGGCGGTAACGCGTTACAAGTAACGGCGTTACCGGTAACGCGTTTCTTTTTTCGGTAACTTAGTAACGTACTCGTTACAATTTAGAAACTGTAACGGGTAACGTGCTTACGTTAACATTTTTCGGTAACGTGTGGTGTCGCGTTACTCGTTACTTTTTCATCCTGGGGTGCCGTTTTCTCAGAGCTCGCCCTGACAAATTCTTTTGTCGCAGCGTCGGACTGCTGTCGGCCTGCCAGGCATTCACCAAGAAAGCGCGGCGGAATCGCTTTTTTTTTGTGGAAATTGTGGAGACCAATTTCTTAAGACGCGCCGACTCCTTGTGTGGAGGTTTGGGCCATCGCCACACAAAGCTTCATGTAAGCCGCATAATTCGCCATGGGAAACTGTACGGACATGCTTCTCGTGGAAGTGGATGTAGCAGATGGATTGCTGGCACCTGCGCCTTTTCGTGCCCAAAAGACAGGCCGTCCGAAAAGAAAGCGCAAGGGCTCGTTTACTCCATACCACGTACTGATCGTGAAATGTTTTACGTGGGGGAAACGAAGAACTCCCCCGAGAGGCTGCGACAACATAAAAACGATGTCCGCAAGCTCGCGTGACAAAGGAGTGCACTCGCTGAGCATAGCATGGTAAACGACCACCGCATCGAATTCGACAACTCCCGCGTCGTCGACTTAAGCGGCTTTCTGTGGAATTCTGGCCCATCCAGGCGACAGCCGATAACGCTAACCGGTCTACAGGTGCGCTGCCGATCGAGAGTCCGTCTTATTGTGGAGAATAGGCGTGACCCCCGGCTAGAAGAAAACCCTGTAGAAGAATGCGAGCGGGACGCGAGACGTAGAATTTTTTCTTGTAACGCAAAAAAAAAAATCTTTTTTTTTACTCACTACCTTGAGTAAAAAATCTCACTACTGCCGTGTAGCTACCTGTAACCACGGTTACAGGTAGCTACACGGCCGAGATTACAGCAGTTAGTGTACTAATCGTGGTTATTTCAAACGGGTGATTCCACGAGAGGTCGACACGGATCCGAAAATAGATATTTGAGATTTATTTGAGTATTTTACATTTTATGCATGTCCCACGCCAGTAGCCCGAAAAGGAACCTAATTTTCTTATTAACTGCATAACTTACGAGGCAAAAAATATCAAACATATTCAATCCGGAGGGACCAATTTCGTTACCTGTCGTTCTCGAAAGTTCACGACGTTGTAAAACACAAATATTATCGTTACAAAGAAGTCATAGTGCAATATATGGTGTGCGTATGTATATATGTGTGTTTCTGAAAAAATAAACGTCAGTTGAAAGTTAGCGCCTGTATCGTCTCTCTTGCATGTGTCCCTGTGTTTTTGCGCTATTGCACTATGAATTCATACCAACAGCTCGGCTTTCCGTACTATTACAAAGAAGATATTTTGTGTATGAAATGTACGCGCAAAAAAGAGTAAAGTAACATTGTTTGAAACTTGTAGAGCTAAGGAAACTGTTTTTTAAAAATGTCTAAATATGCGACATTTTATAGTAGCTACAAAGTTGATAAGGCTTATCAACTTTGTTTTAAAAATAAATTTTGCTTTTTCTATCTGCAACTGCAGCGACGTTTCTGGTTATTGAACTCCTGAGCGAGTGGGGCTGATCTTGAACGTCCTCACATAAACGCTCGCAATTTTTGCGGTAATTATACAGGTTAAAGTGAACAAAAAACGTTTATGCACGTATATTTTTTTACGTGAGTAGCCCATTTAAGCATTTCTTGACTACTACAAAATTCGCGCATCTATTTTGCTAGCAGAAGCACACCACCAGAGTTATCGTAAATTTCTTGAGCTTTCATTGATGCTTTCTTCGCGAATAGCGTTGATGACTGAATCTCATTCTGTATAATGTCACATTGAGAAAATGGCTTCACCATGTGTCAGAGTCAGAAGCCATCGCACGTAACTCTAAAGGCAACTTTAAGCCACTATACAATTTCTAACGTCCGGTACACTTGTGCAAGTAATACTCGTTCAATCAGCATTTTGGGTATATTCGTTGTTTGGGTTAGAAGTTTTATGTGAAACATAAATTTCAGATCTAAATTATTGTTATTGTGGGTTCCTGCAGCAAAGACACATCGATTAAAATTTGTGATTGCGGAGTAACGACAGAGGTAACGTCCGTTACTTTTTTTCGGTAACGGTAACGGTAACGCGTTACATTTTTTTGTAGGTAACGTAGGGCGGTAACGCGTTCCTTTTTTTATAGTGTAACGAGTAACGTATTTAGTTACTTTTTTTCAGTAACGCCTACAACACTGAGTGTAGCTAACGCTACAAAATTCTGGCGTGGAAGCTCTTGCAACACCTTGCCAGCAAAAGTGAAGCCAGCTTTTGCCCACCAAAGAACTTGGAAACGTGCTCTTTTCCAGTGTTTCCTACTTAGAGATCAAAGGGCTTTGATCTGTTAGTGTAAATACCACGTTAATTATAAAATAAGAGATCGTTGTTGCCGACAAAAGTAACCCGTCAAGTGGAGTATTGGCGATAGATCTCCAATAAAATTTGCCATGACTTTGAGGCCTACTAACGAAAACTAGTAGCACAAAGACACACTTGGAGCAGTATCCGACCTGTAAAAGCTGCCATCACTAAACTCGTCTGGCGTGTGAAGAAAACGCTCGCTTTCCTTCGCCGAACGCCGATGATTCATCGTGCCCCTACTAAGATGGTGGGCACGGCTTCACTCTTGCGCAATAATCACCACTCCAGCAATTTTTTTAACCTCCTTGGCAAGAACTAGCGTTTTGAGACGCTGCCACTGAGCCGTTTTGCAGTGGCGGAACTTCGCGGCGCCATCTGGCCACTTGCCCTTGGTAAACATAAACCACGTAACAGAGGCCATCAAGGCACAACCGCATGAGCTATAACATGGTAATTAATTAATTAATTAGCAATTCTCGCGTCCATGTAGCTAACGGCTTTTGTTCTTAGCATTATTTTTATATGGAAGGACTTTCTAGTGTTCCTAAAGCGGAACGCTAATATAAGGAAAAGGGAGAAGTAATTAATGCATGGCTTCAGAACGGCGCAACAAGGAAGACGAAAAAATTACACGATCTCCCGCTAAAGGGGACCATGAGGCGATGCGAAGCCGGAGCACTTGAACGATCGCGTTCCGTTGGCGTTCGTTGGGCATGCTACCGACCTCGCTTCGTGGAACGCGAAGAGGGACGCTACGCGCGTCGTATCTTCCATCTAGCCTGGCCGTTAATTCTCACAGGGCGAGCGGGGAACGCGGTCGACAGGCGGGCGAAAGGGGGGCAGCGTAGGAGAGGAGAGAGAAGGGGAGGGGACGCGCATGCGCTCGAGCTCATCGCGGCGTTGCGCAGGAGAGAATTTTGGCATGTCTAGCCCGCGTTTCAGAGGAAGAGTGGAAAGGGGGGAGGGGAGAGGGAAAGTGGAGAGGGTGAGTGGAGAGGAGGTGTGTGGAGAGGGTATGCGCATGCGCAGTAAGGGTGGTCACGCCGCACACCACCGGATTGAGCTCGGCCTTAAGATACTTCGCATCTAAAAGACGAAAGATCACACGAAAGATCACCCCTTATGAAAAAATTTAATGTGTATTAATAGACAGACTAATGTCTTTAGACATAAGAATCATTATACTGTCTAATGCCAGTCTAATGCGCTTTCTAATGCACACCTAATGCGAGTCTAATAGTAATTGGCCACCGTTAGTCTATAGAGTCATGACGTTAGAGTTTCCGATGACCATTGTCTAGCATTAGTCTATGGAGTTCTAATGCGTGAGTTTCTAATGGCCGTTGTCTAGTGAAACGCAATTGAACATATGCATTAGGTTGACATTAAACACCATATTGCAGACCTAGGCCTTATGCCAGCAACAGCATGTTTGCTGCACACAGGTCAATAAATATTTTTGTGGTTAACAATACAAAAGTGTGTATGCTTTAGACGATTGTCACATAAACGCCAGCAGACCATTTCGAGCAATGACTAGATCACCATTGTTCTTTACACGTAACAGTCTTTCAAAGCCAGTCAATAATCTTGCAGGTCTATGATACACGCATTTGTAAACGAGCGCTAAATTGCCAACCTATTTAGTTTCTATAGGACAATAAATGGGGCTAGTTAGTTAAATTTTGTATTTCCTACGAAAGAGCTCTTTTGCAATCACAAACAAACGAAATAAGACCAGGCGAAAGATTTCAGAAGAAAGCGCTTTTCTATTTAATTTCTGACTCAGCACTGACGATAGGGTCTCTTGTGCTGCACTGTCGTGGTGGTACAGTTGCTGTATTTGAAACCTGCAAGAGAGAGTGTTAATATTAGCTTGGCACTGAAGCATACAGCTTAGGGCAGCATGTGAACAGATGTTGCAATTTATGATTAATGCCTTTTTTTCAGAACAGTGGTATAATTTTTACCATTTTAACTGAATAATCCATCTGTATCAATGTCCAACTACATAGCCTTGGCTTCATGCTGCTTTGATCAAAAACATAAGAAAACAAACCACTATATATCACTTCAGAGGGCTGTGGTTTCGTAGATTGGCCAGCTATTATAGACAGACCAATTAGCTCTGTTAGCTTCTTTGATGTAACATTTCATAATAACGTCCTTTCGCTACTCAAATGGTACTCCATGCATGACTGCTGCATGCATCAGTGAGCCTATTCCACCTCCTTTGTTTTAAACAAAACTATCACAGAACAATTTGTAGCTCATGCTCAGCTTGTGCAAGGTGAATCTGAGGAATAGGAAAGTGGAATGTGGAGCTGAGTCTTGGTAAAACAGCTAAAGAAATGCTAAATTCTAGTGAAAAGAATCATGAAATGGTGTGTTCTGTAAGAACCTACAATATATTTTACCGATATGCATGCTGTAACAAGTTATGGGTCATTTCTACAAAAATTTTGAAAACAAGGCATTAGGGAAAGCGAGCCAAAGCATTTTTGTATTATTACCCCTGGTGACTTTTGCATATTATTCGATAGCTAAAAGTACATTCACTATGTACCTTGAAGAGGCGACAAAAGTTTTATGAAAATGGAAATATTTTCTCCCGGTTCCATGCTTTAAAGTACACATTTACAATGTTAGCTAGCAAATATTGCATAGTTATGAAATTGATCACTTGTCTTTTAGAAAAACAGAAGAATCCACATTGGAGTACGTCGGTACTTGTTGAACATCTTGACAGGATAGCACAGCTATTCAAGGAAAGAGCACATAGCAGAGCTAAACTCAAAACTAACCTTTTTTAGAAATCACGCAGACGCTTAAAATATCATCTGAACCCAAGTGTTCGCACAGAGATAACATCATCTACAGTGCATGTGCAAACAGCAAAATGGAATAATCAAACGTACACCCAGGAGGAAAGAGGATCACGAGCTAAGACACCGACACAGAAAGAAGAGAGGAGCATTGTCCGTGTATTCGCTCGCGCTCCTGTTCCCTCCTGAGTATGTACCAAAATGCCCAGTTACAAGTATTGCTAAAATGTACACCCTTCCACAATAGTATGAATTCATTCGACAATTAAAGCTCCCTGTCAAACAAGGTTATTCAAGGCACCATCACACAGTGCATTACACTTCTCTTTCTGTGGTAGGCCTCAACCTATGTCGTGAACTGTGCGATATACACAGATTCCTGGTATCTTATAGATTGTGGGGTGATAATGTTCCAAAAAATGTGATGAAACATATGAGTATCCGATGCCTTCTAATGAAGGCTATCTCCGATTCAGATTATCAAACTCTCAGGCTTATCGATCATCTGACAACAATGCTTTGTTAGAAGGAAATGGGTACTCCCATGTTGCACGACATTGCTTAAAACATGGTTGCACCACAACCTATAAAAACACCATAAACCTGTACATAGCAGTAAGGTCAGAACAGGGACTATTAAGGCCCACAACATAGAAAAATAGAGCAATGGAATACGCTATGAAAGTGTGGCCTACAGCTTTGCATGAAAGTCAATTTTCAATGTTGCATCACTTCATAACATAGCGGTAGAATATATGTTTCATTGCCTCCTTTTACTGTTTGTCAATGCCTGTAGATGACGTCATCTATGCAAGAACTTGTGGTTACACATAATACTGAAACGTTAATACTTATCGTAGAGACATGTGAAGGCAGGACGAGGAGGGACACACAAAGGTGCTAACTTTCAAGTAATTTATTTGGACTCAGATCATACATATTTATAATTTTAAGGAAAGAAAAACTCAGGCATGCGCAGGCACAGCTGCGTCCAGGAAAAATAGTTCTTTGTTGTTAAATATAGTGACGGCACACTAACACAATCTTGGCAAAGATAATGAATAGTTGCTGATTCAATAATCAATCCAATGTACAGTATAGTATTATCACTGTGTGGCTAACCGGCAACTGCTGCCTCTTTTTGCATTGTTGCAGTGTTCCCTGAGCCTTCCTTTGAGACAATGGCCCATTTTCCCTAGATAATGCTTACCCCATAATAGGGGTATCTCATAAACGATGCCTTCTTTGCAAAGCATGTAACGTACGTGTCCTGCGATTCTTATTCCAGCCAAGCCTCCTTTGAGCAACTGCATGGGTTGGTGCTTTTGCATAGTTTAGTATGCTTATTTGAAACCGGGATCACAACGCTGATGTTTGTCTTAGCACCAACCATGTTTATGCTGTCGGATATCCTGTGCAGATGTGGCATAGCAGAAACATATTTCGGCGATCAAGATTCGGCGTTGTTTGGCCTAGCAACTGTAAGGTGGTTTTCTGAGTAGGGCTTCTGCAACCGGTACAGAAAGGGGAGCAGGATATCCTGCTTGCATCCACAAGCAGGATATAATTAAGGCTCGTCCACAAGAAATGGGAACAGGACTTTTTAAGGCGTTATCGAGGCAGTGTCAGACAATGCACCTTTTTACCATTATTTAGTGGGAGGAACTAAAAGGTAAGAATGGCTTGTTTCCCCTCAGTTCGTATGACTAGCTACATGCAGTTTTTATGCATATTAAATCGTACATTCAGGAACCTGATAGTACAATACTCGCCCGATGCTCGAGGGTAAGCACCATTGGGTGTAAGTAATCACGTGCAAGTGTTACGATGTTAGTGGCTTCAGATTCGACAGAACCTTTGTGGTAATCTATAAAGAAAGAGGTAGTCATCCTCATATCTTAAAACCCCTGTGCTTGTATATTGCACTAAAAAATCCTGTTCCCATTTCTTTTGAATGAGCCTTAATTTCAAGAACTCACCGGATGCCAGCAGGATATCCTGCCCCTGTTTCTGTACCGGTTGCAGAAGCCCTACTCAGAAAACCACCTTGCATTTGCCAGGCAAAAAAAAAAGACTAATCTTGATGGATGACGAATTTTTGCCACTATGCCATATTTGCACGGGATATCCGTCAACATAAAAACGATTGGTGCTTGGGTAAACATCAACATTGTGCTCATGGCCTCAAATCAGGATTCTAAGCTAAGCAAAAGCAGCAACCCAGATACTCACAAGGACGCCTGGCTGCATTAAGAATCACAGGACACATACGTGCCCTGCAAAGAAGGCGCCGTTTACCAGGTACCCCTATCATGTGGTAAGCGTTATGTAGGGCAAATGAGGTAGTATCTCAAAAAAAAAGGCTCAGGGAACGCTGAAACAACGTAAAGAAAGGCAGCGATGACTGGTCAGCTACACATTGGAGCACAACTTTGCTTTACACTTTGATGAGAGTTTCATTGTGCATAGGCACATTGACAAACTACTACAGTGATCATTGAACCAGCAACTATTAATAATGTTAGCTGAGATTGTGTTAGTGTGCCATCACTATCTTTAACAAAGAAAGAACAATTTTTCTTTCGTGCAGCTGTGCCTGTCCATGCCTGAGTTTTTGTTTTCTTTTTGTTCAATGCATAAGTAAGTGTGATCCACGTGCAAATAAGTAATTGTTGAAATTTAGCACCTGTGCATGTTTCTCCTTCTTGTGCCATCTTCACAGGTCTCTATGCTAAACCTAAGGATGTCTTACCATGAAGGCCAGATATCAACCCTTGATAACATTTTTTTTTAAGTTTTCTCACTCTGCTCCAAACTACATGGCAAAAAAAATCACTAGAAATCCACTGATTTCTTGAACAGTGCAATACTTGTATTTTTATAGTTAGCGAACAGAGTTCCATAATTATGACACTGTCTTCTTTTTCATTTCTGTGATTTACACACAAAACTGACAAAATTTTAGGATTTTTCAAGATGCTACCTTCCTGCAACCAATGGGGAGCATGAAAACCTATATCAGCGCTACAAAACTTCTCGCATTGTCTATTGTGGCTTCAGATTTCATTTCTTTCTCAATGTTATTTTGCAATGGCCCTCGAAAATTCTGCAATGTAAAAGCTAGCATCGCAACAATACACATAACAACATGATTATAAGTAAGATTTCCCCACACAGTTTCATGGCAAATCCAAACAAAACAGATGTTCGGTGGAAGATGGAGGCCGCTTGAAGAGACAAAACGTCCTCAAAGAGGTTAGGTCGCTGCAGCCAACTTTTCAACAAGTAGACTTGCCTTCGTCAAGACAGCAACGTCAAGAAGCACCAGTTGCTCACCTTCATGAAGACAACTTCAAGTGTCAAAACGTTGGCTCTGGCGTCATTCCATGTTCAGGATTACAAACTAAATAATACAAAATATTCTATGCTTCATGTTCAACGGATACAAACTAAAGAATATGCACTGCACTAAATTGCAGGAAGTAGGTTTCCCACACCTAAGCTAAGGGCCA